>NW_024883822.1:0-44710 GCF_019059575.1 Amphibalanus amphitrite
GATTCTCATCGGCGTCCGATTCGTCGTCGTCATCTGTGCGTCGCTCGTGCTGCCCTCCGTTGTGGCGGTCGGCAGCCGCGTCGACAGCTTGACCCACCACAAAGTTCTCGATGACCTCCCATAAGTCATCCTGGCCAGCCTCTGTGGTGTCGGCACCCTCACCGCTGCGCGACAGCCGGAAGCTTTTCCACAGCTCGTCGGCCATGGTGAAGCCGGACTCTAGCCAATTGCAGAACTCGTTGAACCGCAACACCTTGTCTGCACGGGCGTGAATGTCGCTGGCCAGTACGACACGAAGACCGGCAGGTGTGCTCGGCCGATCCGGCTCGGACAGCCGCCGCTGCAGAGCTGCAAGGTTTTCGTTTGAAAATGGCATCCATTGTTCGCCGACAAAGCGATAGAATGGACGCGTCTGCCGTGGGTTGTATTTACACTCCATGGTGCGTTCCATAAAATGCTTGGCCCTCAGTATGGTCTGCATGTTTACCATGGCCTCGGCAGACGTGCCGTCTCGTCTGCTCTGCACCAGCACAACGAATGGCAACCTTTCAAAATCATACCATGGTAAATTCCGCGCCCGGCAGGCATCCTTCAGCGGATAGGAAATGGTGCCGTGCTTGCAGAACGGAACCTGGTTGGCACGCAAACGCAGCACGCTGACAACCAGATGCACTGGCCGCAGCACCATTGTCTCAGCGGGTGTCCATGACTTAACAAACTGATGATACGCCTCATCTGAGTATACATCAGTGGCTACCAGATTTTCTGCCGAGAACAGGCTGATTTCCGTCGGCTCTGGCTCGTCACTGTCGTCCTCTGGAGCACCGTTGTTTGCAGCCGATGCGCTCAGCGCTGGCTGGGAGGCGACGGGCCGCTCGGCGCCGCCGACAAAGTCGCCGACGTCATTCGGATCGGGACGTAATTGATTTATGTCCGACACCAGTGGCCGAGGTACAATGTTGTTGTTGGCGTCAACCTCATACTGGCGAACATGCTGTACAAACGCCGGTCACGACCCGGTCAGTGAAAACTGTGCCGTTGGCACCCCTGAATTCGGGGTCTAGCGTCACCGTACAACGCCCGCCCTCACGCAGCAGCGACGAGCGCGATACGGCGCCAGAAACAACGCTATCCGGCGGCAAATCAACCAAACGGCCATGCTCAGGCACCTGAATCTGATAGCCTGGATACGGCAATCCGGGCGTCTGCTGGTTGCACTTGACGCAACGCACACGGCGAAGCGAATTGTACAAGGCATGGATGTCACGTAGTACCTGTAAGTTGGAGAACTCAAGCTCGGACGACGGATCCTCAGAATCCGTGTCGAGTGGATCGTGCCACGCCTGGCAGCATTTTGCCTCGCGCGGACTGTCCACGGTGAAACGGCCGGCTGTGAACTGACTGCAGGAAATAGGACGGAAGCGTCTGCGCTTCGCCTGCGTGCCCAGTTTGACGACGCCACTGTTTGACGTTCGGGTCAGTACGGCACGACGACCAGTCCATTCAGCAGCTCTGTCATCACCACGGTAATGATAGCTAGCCAGAACCTCAGTCTCCTCTGTATGATCAGACGCGTCCAGCACACGTAATGAGCGAAGTTGCATTGCCGGTGGCGGTAACGCGTCTCCCGCCGTCCGAGCGCCCATGGCCACCCAGGTGGACGGCTTCTCTTCCGCCGTGCAGGTGACAAAGTCTGGCGGAGTGTAACACGTGATGCCGACCAGCCGGTCGCATGTGAAACGAACTCTGTGCTGTTCGCCGGCATAGGTGTAATGACCGAGCGGATACTTGGACGCAGCTCTAGCATCAATAACACGCAGAGTGCCGCAATCGACACACGAACGTAGAAAGAACGATGTTAGAGCACCGACATCTGCAATGGCAGGGACTGCAGTGCGCTGAGGCGGCGCCTGCGCCACCGGCCTGCGCTGTTGACGCCTACCTGACGTGGCGGAGCGAGTGACAAACATTACGCTGTACTGGACGCGAGTGGCGTTGCCGCGATCTTCGTGACACTGTGGTCCGGCAAAGGTTTCCAATAGATGAGTGTATTTTGCATGGTTTTGTCTTAGCTTATGGTGAACATCTCGAAGCAAGAGCTCGAAATGCTCGTCTGAAAGTGTCTCCGACCAGGGATCGGCCTGGAACTCGGCCCAGCGATCAGCTCCATGTCTGGATATGAATATCTCACGGAGGGTAGAGAAACGGTAAAATTTATACCAGCCCAAACCATAGTAGTGCAGCTGGAGGAGATTATGCCGGTCTTCCCAAGTCTGCGGACCCCGATGAGGCTGCAGGCCCTCCTCCTCCGCCCGACGTGGATGTGTGGAGTAGAAACGATCTACAAGGCGGAGTGTCTGGTGAAACAGCTTCTCGTCCTCTAAAACAGCGGCCACTGTTTGACCAGACTTTTTTAACAAGTCTTTGAATCGGAGCCAGGAGTAAGAGGTGTAACGTAATTGGCCGCTACGCGAGGGAGCAGGAAACCCACGTTGCTTTAAGTGACAAAGGCTAATTTGTCGTTTTTCCCCTTGATCACCAATAAGGTACGTCACAACGACTTTGGTGCTGTCTCTGTACGACCAAGGACCCATTAAATTAGTGACTGCCGGTGAGCTGAGATCGGTCGACACACTGTCTATGACAACACCATGCGAAGACTTATCCACGAAGTCATCCAGCATGCCACGAGTCAGCGTGGAGACCCCCTCAATGCTTAAATCTGACTGCATGTAGCTGGCATGAGACTGCATGCATCCTTGAACATTACGGCCAGTGACATCAACAGCCAATGGCGACTGAAGTCCTGGTGCATTGCATGACCTTTTTACTGGTTCAGTGGATAGTTGATCATATTCCTCACCAACTGTCTCGATAGCCTGAGACCCGCCAGCGTCCGTGGTGATGTCCCTTTTCCGGCGTGGGAAAACAGTCTTACCTTTCTTTGGGCGACCGCCACGACGCTGAACGTTTCCTCCTGTAGCATGAGATTCCGACTGTCCTTTCTCTGAAGAGTCAGTTTCAAGCGCTACAACCGACTGAGCAGTGTCCTCAGGAGCTAGTTCCATTGTGGCTGCTACATCCAGTTCCATTGGGACTACACTTTTTGAGGATGGCGGTTTTGGGCGCCGTTTCTTAGGACGCCCAGCGCGTGCCTTTTTGGCAGTTGCGCTGACTACGGTGTCACACTCCTCACAGCTTTTTGCTGCGTCCTCATTTTCCCCATGATCTGTACCCAGTGGAACGACCGGAATGGTTTCCGAGACGATCACTGGCACGTCTGCACCTCAGAGGCTGGTTGCGCTTCTACACAGACATCCTCGACGTTGATTGAACGTCCGAAGAGATGCGTGAATGGTTTCCTACCTCTGTTTCCCCTAACGCGACCCCCGAAGACTCCACGGGCCCTTCCCCTACCTGCGGGCCTGCCTACACCACTCGATTCCGGCTGAATCACTACTAACCGCGGGGTAAACTGGATCTGCGGGGCGCCGTCTTCAAGAATATCTACAGTTACACCACGATTGGGAGAAAGCCCGTTTTCAACCATCCCACCACTGCCACGACCGCGCTTAGCCCTACCAACCTCCACCCACGGCTCATCAGCCGGCTTCTGAGCCTCGGAGCCGACTACGGTATTACCTACTGGTTCGTCTACTGACAAGGGTGACTTTGCACTGTGTGCAGACGGCAGCGTCGGCACTGAGCTCGACACTTCGCCGACAATTTTGTCTGGGACCGCTGAGGTGGAAACTACAGGGGAAGAGACGACAGGCTCAGATGGAGCCGGGACCGACTGACTGATACCTACACTACCTAGCACGAGATCGAACGCCTCCTTATGGGAAGCGAACGTTGTCTTGCCCCTACCACGCATCGTCTTACCCATCTTTGGGCGTTTGGGACGGCGCGAGCCGGACACTGCGGGGGTCTGGGCGCTATCGGTGGGGGGTTTCTTGACCTGCGTTTCGTGGGTCACCTGGGACGGCTGGGGGGATGATGCCCTAGGCGACACAGCATACAGGTCATAATGACCACCATCAATTACTCCCGTGTACCGCACGTGAATTTCGGGGTGGTCGGGGTTCCCATGGCGCTGCATAACCTGCCCATTGCGCCAGACGACGATGCGGCGCCTCACGACGGCAGCCGCCGCTGTCAGCTCCGGCTCGGCTCCCCACTCTGCCCTTGGAATCACCCTTCTATACAGGTACTCTTCAAAATCTTCTACGATGAACCCCTCAAAGTCTGCGCGGTTAGCCCACATGTACGTCACTACCATGAAACGCAACATTTCCGCGTCGATGACCCCACCTCCGACGCCACGCGAAATTGCATGGAACATGCAGTCCCCGTCCATGGGCATGCTGATGATGCTTTGGCTTTGGGGCCCACCTCCCGTTTTAACTACCTCCGCATAGGTGCTTCCAGCCATGTTTTTTTTTGCGTGTGTGTGTGTGTGTGTGGTGGGTGTGTGTAGAAATACAACCACAACAAAAGGCCAACTGGCTAACTGATCTGTGAACCAATGCAGATCCAAGCAAAAAGATGTTTTAACAAAAATCAAGATGCGTGCAGGAAAAAAGGACTACAAACTGGCGCAACAGGCGCAAACAACAAGAGGAAGTTGGCAGTTGTGTGTGGCCGTGTACTTCTCAGAACTGCTCGGCAGACAGGACAGGACAGGCCTGGAAAAGGAAACATCCCATCAGATGTTAGGACCACTGAAAGATACATTCTTGTGGGGCGACATCCGGGAAGGGACACGGGTGGAGACATTTATGAGTTGTAGCCACAACTGCAAGGTAGGAGAAGGAGGAGCAGTGGAGGCGGAACACCTTCAATTAAGGGGGGCACTGCCGACCTTTGGTCCTATTCTTTCCATGCAACGCCCATGGGCTAACGCCCCTAGGCCTGATGGCAGCGTGCTGCTAGCGCATTTCGACTCCAGGCTGTGGCAGTGTTGGAGATACGAATCTGTGTTGATGTCTCCATAGCAGGGCTGCGGAGTCGAAGGATTTTGAGGTGACTCCGACTCCGACTTACAAAATCGATTCCGACTCTGGACATTGCTGATTGAGTCCATATAATTAATTAATATGGGCTAAATACAGGCCCCATCTGGGCCAAATATGGACCCCCTGGGGTGTCCAGATGGGACCCAGATGGTTAAAAGCAGGGATGCGGAGCCGGAGCCGGCATATTTTGCCCGGAGCCGGAGCCGTAAAACAATATAGCCCGGAGCCGGAGCCGGAGCCGCCATAAAAGGGGCGACTCCGGCTCCTTTTCTTAACCCACGAGCCGCTGGGGGGGGGCATAAAGTTGCCCCCCCTTTACGTTTTGTGAAATATCTCCGAAACCTGAGTAGAGCTACGAACGTGAAACTTGGCATAGCTTCAAATGAATACCTAGGCAATGTTTGAGGAAAGTTTGTTGGTTGTAGCACCTAGGATGACGTCACAGTGACGTCATACAGTTTTGTCGTTTTCCGAAATGGACCGTTTCTGATGACGCTGAGCATGAAACTCGACTGTAAATGAACTAGACAGCACCTGCTGTCATCCTAAAACATCTTACTACACTTACATCTAGTTTCTGACCAATAATCGGCCCTTTATATTCGGTTCCATTACATATATGTGATGTATCGTGAGGAATATGAGAGTCGCAAATCTATAATTTCACTTATGACGTCACTGTGACGTCATTTCAAATGGGATCGACACCAAATTTGGACACAACCTCGGCTAGGTGTTCAGGAAGATGTATGCAAAGTTTCGCTTCTCTATCTCTTCGCGTTGCGACGATATCGTCGCAGAAGTAAGGGGGGGCAACTTTATGCCCCCCCCCCCCCAGCGGCCGGCGGGTGGCGCGGAGGCCCAGCGGCCGCCGGGTTAAGAGGAAACAATTATTTACCTAGTTCGGTTTGACAGTACAAGGCGTAAAACAATGTGGTATTCAATATAGCCTTGTTATACAAATAGGCCTACAGAAGCAGCGTGTACCAATCCCATCGCCTTTTTTCTTCACCCGTATTTAATTGATCGCATAGGGGATGTACTGAGTAGAAGCCGGAGCCGGAGCCGGAGCCGGATCCGCCATGACATTTCATCCGGAGCCGGAGCCGGAGCCGATTTTTTTCTCCGGAGCCGGAGCCGTCTGAAATTTCCACGGCTCCGCATCCCTGGTTAAAAGTGTAGAAGTCTGAATGAAGATAAAAAACATAATCTGACCTGATTTAACCTTACCTACTCACCTACCAACCTAAAACTTATCAACCTACAACCTGAAATCCATAAAATGCCAACCTACAACATATTCAGACCTTTTAAATACCAATAACCCCAGCTGACCCATGACATATCCATCTGAGTCTGTGGTGGGCAGCCTGGAAGGGCCCCACTTTGGTGCACACTTGGGGCCTCAAACAAATCACATTTTTAAGAGCAGATACATGGCAAATTTAATACCGTAAAATGGGGTGTTAAGGGACAGTGGGGTGTTAAGGGACAGTTGCATGGGAAAAACTTTGAGTCATATTAACTTCCTAATTTGAGAAGGTTCAATAAAAACTTTAGTGTGGTAGTTGACACTGTTTTGCTCTTGACCATAGGACAAAATGGTATGGTTTTTCATGCAAGTGATTTGGTTCAAAAATGGATTTGAAAATCATGCTACATTTTCACAAAATTGAAACATCTCCAAAACTCTGTGTGTACCACATAAACTAGTGGGTGTACAGGGAAAATGAATGCATAGGTGTATTGTCACATGTATTGCACATGTTTCCTGACAAGCTTGTGCAAATACACCCATTCATTCATCATCCTCTTCCTCTTTTCCGGATACATGCAAATTTTGAGGTGGGTGTGGGGTGCTAAGGGACAGGGAAGAAAAATAAAAATAATATCTAAATATAATTTCATTAAGTTTTCTTTCAGTAGGCATGGAAAACACCAAATTCCACATAAAATGCTGGCAAGTTCATGCTTTTATCTTTACACATCTTAAGTTATGTAACAAAGCATCTCAACACTCTCTTTTACAATGATGGGTCAATGGAGACTGATGTAGGTAAATGTGATGTCATCATAAAAAGGCTAAAACAAAGAGGGCAACATAATGACAAGTGACTAGCTTCAACATGGGTTTTTATTGATGACAGAAGATTACTTTTTGGTTCTGTTTACCTTATAATTAGCACATTTTCCACAAGCGTAAACTGCATTACACGTAATTGGCTAAAAAGGTCATTAGTGGTGAATGAACCTGACTTGTTTTGTGACAGAATATGCAAAACATTTCAATAAATAAATTTTGTGCCCTTCCACACCCCAATTGTGGGCATTTGATGACCATTTCTTGGAATAAATAGGTGTCCCTTAACACCCCACATTGGGGTGCTAAGGGACAGTGATGAAAAATAATGAAAAATATGCAGGTATAAATCTTAAAAACTTTAATGTGGCAGGCATGTAAAGCACCAAATTCCACATAAAATGCTGACAATTTGATGCCTCTATCTCCAACCCTTCTTGAGTTACATAACAAAACACCTCAAATCTGTCCCTTAACACCCCATTTTACGGTACATGCCATTTTCCATAATTCATTATGGAAAAAACTTTGAATAATAGCAAAGATTTCAAATACTGCTTCACCTGACAACAGAGCTAATGCAAAACAGAAGTAGGGAGGCATTGCATCTGATGATTCAATGGCTAATGTTTTTTTTTTGTCAGACTCCAGCTGCAAAAGCCAACAAGGCTCTAAGATTATCAAGGATGGATTTCAGCAATTTTACCATAAGGAATTTTAAAGAGCTGTTGCAAAACAAAAGTTGGGAGGTATTGTATCTGATGATTCAATGGCTAAATTTTTGTCAGACTCCAGCCAAACAGATAATCATAATATTGATTCCCCATCAGCTGGCTAATCATTATTTTAATTCACAGGTAATGTTAACAGATAGGCAGCAATGACTTGCAGGAATACAGCATTTATCTTGCTATTATTCTCATTAGTGGTATCCTCAGCACCACAACAGATTCTGGCTGGTGTAGCCAGTAGAAACACTGTATGTTACAGATATCTCTTGTATTTCGCCACAAAATCGAGACATATATAGTTTTACATACGAACTTAGTTATCTAGTATTGCACACATGTGGCGAGAACATCGAATGTAATAAACGAATACATATGGTTTTCAATATACACATTGCCAATACAATTGTCCAAACAATACAGCAGTTTAAGCGAACGGAACGTTAAAAAGGGGGGGCGCACAACTTAATCAAAGGCTTTAGCAATTTAGAGACTGGTAAAAGCGACACCTATTAACAAAACTGTAACTAGCGGTTCACAGCATCTAGCGGTGACCGGCGGAAGTAAACGCGCCTAGCGGTGACCGGCGGTACATGCAGGGGCTACATCACTCCCCCGCCCTAGTTAAACACCATAAAAAGAAGTTTGGCGGCGAGTACGCGACGAACGGCGGAGAGGGGGCGGCGAAGCAGGCGGCGGGTCCGGCGGCACGCGGCGAGCCGGGCGAGAGCCGCCGGGGGCACCTGACCGGCTGGGTGCAGGCGATGCAGCAGGCGGGCGGTCCACCGAGCTGTCTGTCGCTGTAGTAGGCGTGTCGTTCACCAGGACGTCCGGTGCTGCAGGCGGCGTTGCGGCAGGCATGTTGTCCGTGAAGGCCGGTTTACACCGAGCCAGGGTGACGGTGTCACGTCGCCCGAGACGGTCGATGGTGACGGTGTGCTGGTCGCGGGATAGGACACGATAAGGACCGTCATAGACGTATTGGAAAGGAGAGCGATGCGAATCGCGTCGGATGAAGACGTGGGAGCAGGTTTGCATGTCTTGAGAGATGAAGATTTGGCGGGAGCCAGGACGAGGAGGAGTTGGACGGAGCTCCGACATGGCGGCACGGAGACGAGAGGCTAGGGAAGCCGGATCAGAAGAAGTGTCCGACGACATGGGGGAGAGGAAGTCACCAGGAAGTCGGAGACTGCAACCATAGACTAGGTCTGCAGCGGTGCATCCGAGATCCTCCTTGAGGGTCGTGCGCACTCCGAGTAGCACCAGAGGAAGTCGGTCCGACCAGGAGACGGCGTCGTCATCGGTCCGCAGAGCTGACTTCAGTTGGCGGTGGAAGCGCTCTACCATCCCGTTTGCTTCTGGGTGGTAGGCACAGGTCCGGATCCGAGAGGTGCCGAGAAGCTTGGAGACTTCTGTCCAGAGGCGGGACTCGAACTGGGATCCTCTGTCGGTGGTGATGAGTTCGGGTACTCCGAAGCGGGCGATCCAGCCGCTGACGAGATGCCGAGCCACCGTGACGGCGTCCATGGTGGGCAGAGGAATTGCCTCGGGCCATCGGGTGAAGCGGTCGACGACAGTCAGGAGATAGGAGTTGCCATGGGACGGAGGAAGTGGTCCGACAAGGTCGATGTGGATGTGCAGGAAGCGAGAGTCAGGTGGCTGGAAGCTACCCATGGGTGGCTTCGTGTGGCGCTGGATCTTGGCACGCTGACAGTGCTGGCAGCTCCGGACGAAGGCACGGATGTCCGTGTTGATGTGGGGCCAGATGAACCTCGATGAGATGAGATGACGCGTAGCGTTGATGCCAGGATGAGACAAGTCGTGGAAGCTCTTGATGATGGAAGGGCGGAGTCTGGCTGGGACTACAGGTCTAGGTGTGGCCGTTGAGGTGTCGCACCAGAGACGTAGATGCGGATGATCAGGGACTGGGAAGTCACGGATGATCAGAGATGAGGATTGTTGCAGCTTCGGCAGGTCAGGATCGTTGGCTTGGTGTAGGGCGATGTCGGCCAGGCTCAGAAGGCCGGGTGAAGGTGTAGCTGCGGCAGAAGCTGGCGCAGACACTGAGCTGATCCGTGAGATGGCGTCAGCTACCGGGTTGAGGTGTCCAGGAACATGTCCGATCTTGCTGGTGTGCTGCAGAATCAGGTCCATGTGACGTTGTTCACGGAGAGAATGGTTGGCGTTGCCGTTGGCCTTGAGAGCAAAGACGAGCGGCTTGTGGTCCGTGAGGATCTCGAAGTCGCGTCCTTCCAGATAGGGCAGGAAATGTCGCACGGCGAGGTACATGGCGAGCAATTCCCGTCCAAAGGTGCTGTAGCGGCGTTGGGTGGGCGTGAACTTGCGCGAGAAGAAGGCGAGAGGCTGAAGAGAACCACCAACTCGCTGGTGGAGCACGGCGCCGGCTGCTGTGCTGCTGGCGTCAGTGCTGAGGCTCAGAGCTGCATCTTTGACGGGATGAGCGAGCTGGGTGACGTCAGCGAGGGCGGCTTTGGCTGCAGAGAAGGCGGCGTCTGCCTCTGGGGTCCACGTGACTGAAGCAGCTCGGTCGTCTGCGGCAGTCAGGCCGTGGAGAGGTGCCAGAAGAGCAGCAGCGTGTGGGATGAAGCGGTGATAGAAGTTGATCATCCCCAGGAACTTCTTGAGGCTCTTCTTTGACTCTGGACGGTCGAAGTTCTTGATCGCGCTGACTCGATCGTCGAGAGGAGTGATGCCTCCGCTGGAGATCTGGTGGCCGAGGTAGGAGATGCTTTCCATGCCGAAGGCGCACTTCGATGGGTTGAGGAGCACACCGTTGCGGGAAAGACGGCTGAAGACCTCTCGGAGGTGTGTGAGATGTTCCGAGATGCTGCTGCTGGCGATGAGGATGTCGTCTACATAGACGAAGGCGAAGTCCAGGCCACGGAGGATGTGATCCATGAACCTTTGGAAGGTCTGAGCGCAGTTCCGGAGACCGTACGGCATACGGAGGAACTCGAAGGCGCCGAAGGGCGTTGTGATCGCTGTCTTGGCGATGTCTTCTGGGGCCATCGGTATCTGGTTGAAGGCCCTGACGAGGTCGAGCCGAGAGTAGATCGATGTCCCAGCGAGGCAGGCAGTGAAGTCGTGAAGATGTGGTAGTGGGTACCGGTCAGGCACTGTGATGCGGTTAAGTGCACGGTAATCACCACAGGGTCTCCAATCTCCAGACGACTTGGGCACCATGTGCAGCGGTGATGCATACCGACTGCTGCTGGGTCGGATGACTCCGAGACTGAGAAGGCGCTGGAACTCTGCCTTGGCAGTGGCGAGTCGAGCTGGATCCAGACGGCGTGGGCGGCAGAAGACCGGAGGGCCGGTAGTCTCGATGTGATGTCGGACTGAGTGCTGTGGCTCCGGGTGATGTGACGGCTGGGTGAGGCTGGGGAATTCTCGAAGGAGGTTAAGGAATGTTGGGTTGTCGGTTCCGACGACGGCTGTCAGTCCGGTGGATGGCACTGAAGAGTGGGAAGCAGGTGAAGACAACTCAGTTAGGTGGTCGATGAGACGGCCTCTCTTAGTGTCGACGAGGAGATCATACGAGGAGAGGAAGTCGGCTCCTAGGAGAGGATGGGAGACGTCCGCGATGATGAAGATCCAGTTGAAATCTCTTCTGAGTCCGAGAGAAAGCGTGAGCATGCGCTGACCATAGGTCTGGATGCTGCTGTTGTTGGCTGCTTGCAGATCCAGTCCGTTGGTTCCGCGAGCACGATCGGTGGGTGTCGCTGGAAGAACACTGTACTCGGCTCCAGTGTCGATGAGGAAGGTGATGCCAGTGTTGTTGTCCTTGAGTCTCAGAAGGCCGCTGGCTGGAGGGACGTCAGGGTTGAGCAGGGCAGGTGCAGACGTCTGTGTCACCTGTCCTACTGCTGGTTTCCCGAGGTCTGAGTTGCAGTTGCAGACCACGAGCACGGTGACTGACATGAGCGCGCGTTGGTACCGAACTTGTGGTGGTACCAGCAGTAGGAAGCACCAGCGCCGGTAGACGTGTTGGTTGCAGGGCTGGGTGACCGGGCAGCAGCAGACAGGTCGCGTGGTGGACGGTGGCGAGCGCGGCCGGGGGCATGGGATGCAGACCTCTTTCGGCGGCGCGTCTCGTCCACCAGTGTGGCGACTGATGTTGTGAGGGCCGTGATACCAGTCAGCAGCTGGCTCATCAGGTCTTGGAGATGGAAGGGTCCTGCAGGAGCAGCAGGTGAGGCTGCAGCAGGCGCAGAAGTCGATACCGCGGCGAGAAGGCCTGAGGTAGGTGCAGCGACGTCCGACTGCTGCGGAAGCTCCAGGAGTCGGTCGGCAGTGCTAGCGATGGTCGCAAGGTCCGTCCCAAGCGGCAGGCACTGGAGGAAGGGCTGAGTCCGAGGCGGAAGAGCATTGAGGAAGATCTGGCGGATGAGCGGGGAATCTTGTGAGCCTTCAGCTTCAGCAAGGTCCAGGAGATGCCGGAGGAATTGGGAAGGACGCCTGTCGCCGAGTTGTTGGCCAGAGAGCAGGCAGCGAAGACGCTGTTCGACTGATTTGCCGAACCGCTGACGGATGGCGTCGGAAAGGATGGTGTAAGGTCGGTCTAGAGGAGGGTTGCGGAGGATGTCGGTGAAGTCGCGCAGGAGGTGGCCAGGAAGAAGAGTAGCGGCGATCCGGAAGCGGCTGAGCTCATCGTCCACAGCTGCCTGAGAGAAGAAGAGGTCGAGCTGGACGAGCCAGATCACGGGGTCCTCCTCGAAGAAGCGCGGCGGCGCGACGTGGCTGCGTGGCGCGGTCGCCACGCGGAGGTAGTCCGGTTGGGCGGCAGCGGCAGCAGCAGCAGCAGCGGCATGCGAGGCGGCGGCGGCGGCTGCACCGGCGCCGGCGGCTGCACCGGTGCCGGCGGCTGCACCGGCGCCGGCAGGCTGGGTCTTCTGGTCCATGGCTGCCGAGAGCAATGGTCGGGAAGATCGGTGGCGGCGACGGCGACACGGCGATCGGCAGGTGCTGCGGTGCAGCTGCAGAGGTAGCCGGACGGTAAGGTGAGCCGATGATGTAGCTGGATCGTAGTGCAGCAGTAGTAGTCGGCGTTATCCAGTTACACTCAGCACAAAAGAAGGATCCTCGTGGAGACACACCATCCGCCACTTCCTTCCTACACAAAGAGAGCTGGAGGAGATAGCTCAGGGTGCAGGCCAGTGTCGGTGTGACTGGGAACACGAGGGGATAGCGATCCCATGGTGCGTAGAACGCGGGGTCACCAATCTGGCTGGTGTAGCCAGTAGAAACACTGTATGTTACAGATATCTCTTGTATTTCGCCACAAAATCGAGACATATATAGTTTTACATACGAACTTAGTTATCTAGTATTGCACACATGTGGCGAGAACATCGAATGTAATAAACGAATACATATGGTTTTCAATATACACATTGCCAATACAATTGTCCAAACAATACAGCAGTTTAAGCGAACGGAACGTTAAAAAGGGGGGCGCACAACTTAATCAAAGGCTTTAGCAATTTAGAGACTGGTAAAAGCGACACCTATTAACAAAACTGTAACTAGCGGTTCACAGCATCTAGCGGTGACCGGCGGAAGTAAACGCGCCTAGCGGTGACCGGCGGTACATGCAGGGGCTACAATACCTATAGCATTGTCATACTTTACCTTCACTACATTTGATAACAATTCACAATTTTTAAATGTCAAGAATACAAAAACTGAAGCAACAGGTAAAAACCATATAATAAATATAAAAGCACTACAACAATGATAATCAGGGGTTTGAAAATTTCATTTTGCCATTTTACACAAATACTGATTGTTTAGTATGCAATTCATGATGCAAAAATAACATACAGTGCGATTTCCTCAAAACAGCTTTAACGTGATGGACAGTGGCTCTATCTTTTTCCCACTCACAAGGCCAAAGGGACAATTCTTAGTTTTAAGGTAACACTTTTTGCAAACCTACCACATTTTTCTACCTTTTTTCAAGAAAAATCTCACCGTCATGGGCCCTTTTTCAACCGTAACGATACATTTGAAGTCAAAAGTGTACCCAAATGAATAAAAAAAATTGATTCCATGCCCATTTTTGGTCATGGCTCCTCCCACCAGAATCAAATTATTTTGATTCCAGAAGTCTAGTTTGCCCAACTGATGTGTTTATTTGGTATAAATTGCTACTCACCAACTCTTGAGATATTTACACAAAAGTCCACTGCGTGCTGGTAACACAGACCTGGCGCAAGCTACCATATGCACAGAATTGCATCTTTCTCATTTAACCAAAAGGCTGGTGTTTCACCATTGATAGCAACACGCTGCTATTTCACATGTCAAATTGGTTTTCCATGGAGACGTCAACAAGCCCATTGCTCCAACACTACCATAAGTGTGACATCAGCTCACAAAATGGAATAGCAGCATGCTGCTACAACCGGTAAAACACTAACAAAAAAAAAAAACAAATCAAACCTTTCCTGCTACCTACAGCCTACTTTTTAGAACCTACAACCAACATATCACAAATGGCAGCTCGTGCCGTCTGCCCTGATACCAAATGCCTTACAAAAAGTTATGAGCTTAAAGCCCTTTCCCAAATATATGACAGAACAGGTGGACATCCCATGAGTACCTTAAATACTTTATCTCAGCATTTTACATCAACATCCTGCACAGTGCACACAATCCAGTGATCCTAGAAAACAAGAGCAGTCTCAAGAATGAGTAGGTAGGTAGGTACCTTGCCTTATAATTTGAATTATAATTTATGTGGCAGCACCTGAAACACCCACTATAAAACTACCCTAAATGCTTTATCTCAGCATTTTACGTCAGCATCCAGCATGTAGGCAGGAAAATGATTGTTTTCAAATTTCAGCTTCAAGCGCGTTATATATGCGGCGGAATTGCCGCATCATAAACTTCTAGCCATAAATAGCTTCAGCATGGGAGAAAAGCAAAAAACAACACTATCCATATTTTCCACAACCAATAACATTAACTTTGGCAGTATACATACACTTCAAAATGTCAAATTTCCACTTAATATCTATCAGAATAAAATGTCAACCACCTACCTTCCAGATCATGCGGAAGCAGGCCGTTAGTAGTGGCGGGAACGCCGGGAACGATTATTTACTGCGGGAACAAGTGTACTTTTTATCATTCAAATTTTGGGCTGCAAACTGGAGCGACAGACCCTTATTTGTTTGTATAACTTCTTTAATTTTATCATCTTATTAATAAAATGGCGCGAAATAAAAAATCCTTGACATTTTATCGATGAAAGCTATGATTGCAAATAATTTTGTTATTATTTAAGTCATTGATATAAATATGAGCTACAACTTGGCGCATATGTGTCAATAATGATTCATTTGAAGCTTTTTGTAAACATTTTTGAAGTGTGCATATTTTTATCCCCAACAGAAATCACAAACAAGGTCTGCAATACCGGGCGAGTATTCAACAAGCAGATGAGAAGAGCAGACATGCCAATGCTCCGAAAAAAGTTCGACCGATTTTAATAATTTCTGCACAATTCGATAGCGAATACCGAGGATCGTTGCCGTTTTTCGGTGATAGATTACTCTGGGCGGACCAACAGGCAACAAGAGTGAGGACCAAATCGGTCCAGATTCCAGAACCCCCCCCCCCCCCGCTAAAAGCAGACGAGCCCATATGGCTGTTCGGGTCCCTGCAGCATAGATCTGTGTACTGTGTGCGTCATACTTGGGCCGAGCGCCGTTGCAGCCTGCAGCCTATTCCAACCGTGGCACTGAGGAACTAGTGATTGTCGTTCAAATAACGGTTAAAATGCGTTCAAATGTCGTCAATAACAATGTTAAGACTTGCTCAGCTCAATCAGTTCACTCTATATTGACTCAGGCCATATCAAACGAGCGCAATACAAACTATGTAGAGCACCAGACAGCGCAGAGGTCCCAAACTCACTGCTCGCCCAGTCCACCGGGGCCGGCGCCACGACGGACCCCCGCAAGTGGCAGCCCGCACTCTACCGGCAGCCGCGGGCAGCACGCTCGTCTTTTCCGCGAAGCTCTAGCTAGATCAGGGGCCAAACGCGAGGGGGTCGTAGGTACAGTCCACAGCAGAAGTAATGTGGGGTTTCAGTCATGGGTATGTTCTGCTTCTGAAGCTTTGGAACGATTAGCCAGACTACAATGAAACTTTGTATATACTTGCTTACAATTGGTAAATGTGGTTGTGGCTAAGAGTTAAGATACTGGCTAAAAATAAAAAGAAAAAGAAAAAAACTGAAAATGGGGGCACCACCAAAATGAAGTGGACGAAATCCGTTGAGTTTTTAATTTTGGGTATAGGTAGGGGCACCACTTCGATTCATGACCCTCCCCTTGGAGTTTTTCTGGATCCGCCCCTGTGCACGTGTATGATAGGAGTGTCCCTTAAAAAAACCGAAACGGGCACGTCAGTTCCCTTTTTAGTTCCTTTGTTTACTCCCATGTGTACCGACGGATCGGCCAAATCTGGCACCAAGAACAAATGAGGCGAAGCTCTACTCCAGCTGAACTGAGATGGCCGCGACCTGGAGACGATGTTGCCGGCGGGCGTGGTCTGCTGCAGTAGAGCTGAACTGGCGGCGATGCTGGCCTCCCCCACCTGCCTGCGGAGAGCCGATCCGCATTGGTCGGACTCCCGCTCAGGAGTCCAGCTCCTGCAGCGCAGCCCGGATGCTCAGCAGCTCATCAGGGTCGCACCTTTGCAGTGATGATGATCGCGATGGAAAGTGTTTGTGAGTGTTCAGGCATTTGCATTTAAATATACATGTTTTAATCATAAAGCGTTTATTCACAGAAAGGATTTCGTAGACTGATCACAGTAGGTAATATTTGGACATTACTTTCCGAAATCGAACCGAGACAGGGCATCATTCCCCCGCGCCTCAGACACGTATGGCCAATGACCATACATCCGCGCAGCTCTGCGCCGGCCGTTACTGGGGGTCGCCGGTAGACTGGGGAGGGAGCCGCCTCTTTTCAGGCGCATTGCAGGGGCGCAGCCAAAGGGGGGGGGGGCACACTGGTCTTAAACCCCTCCCAAATCTAGCAGGCGCCCTCTGTGAAGAGAAGACGATCATTTCCGGGCGCCTTTCCAGTGTCAAACACTCTAGGCGCCCTCGACGGTAAGCCATTGCGGTAAACCACCCGGCACTGGCGCTAAGGCCTACAATTTCATAGCTTTTCTGAGTGAAGACGCGAAATTGGCGCCCTTCCAACCCGAAATTGGCGCCCTACTGAGCCAAAATTGGCGCCCTCATCAATTCAAGCCCCCACCGAATTTTTTCCCTGGCTGCGCCCCTGGCGCATTGATGTCCTCCTTCGAGCCGATCGGAGGAGCCTCCAGCGCCAGCTGTCTTCCGCTTGTCAGCCAAGAACCCTGAGCAGACCATTTGAGGCGGCATAAATGGCGCATTGGACAAAGGTGGTGCATTGCGGCAAACGCGGTGCATTGTTATTGTCGTTAGAGCATGCATCATGACGCCAAATCGCATCCTAATCGGACCATGTTCGACAAAGCTATGGACACTTGTCGACTTGCGGCGAAAATGGCGCATTGTGACAAATGTGGCGCATTGCGGCAAACGCGGTGCAGTTGTCCTTGTTAATTAATAATGCATCCGTCCACCAAAATCTAGTCCAATCGGACCATATTTGACAAAGTTACGCATATTTAATATTTCGCTATGACGTATCTCCGCCACGAAGGTGCCCACCTTCGCACGTGTGCCACGTGACCACTGGTGGTGTAAGCAAGACTTGTCCCCTCGCCGGTTGCACCATTTCAGGCTTCCTGACTGGTGCTGTTTTCGTGCTATAACGCCACAAATCGGCAAACACACGATAATCTAGGAGGTACTCGAATCAAACACATGGCCACGTGGCACGTGCTGGGCCTCGGGCAGCTTCGCCGTTTATGTCATGTTATGACCCATGGACGTGGCCATTAGCATCTAATAGATGATCCCGGCCGGTGACTCCGTTGATGAACGGTGGGCAGCTTAACTTGAAAAATGGGAAAATTTAGGGAAATTTTACGTTTCGGAAATATAATGTCCCCAGAATTTTGAAATTTTTAAAATATAAAAAATCCGAGATAGCAGTTTTTTAGCCCTGGTCAATTTGTGCCTATACCCGTTTTCAGATCGGCCCTATCATAAAAACTGACGGCCTGACGGCTATTTCCCCCATTCCTTGCATTTCACAATAATGGTGTATTAAAGCACCAAAATTGACCCCGTGCCACGGCACGTGCAATAGCACGTGCGACACGTGACCACCAGTGCGACAAGCTGGATTCATCTGCTCACCGGCTGCACTGATTTGGTGTCGCTAGTTGAAGTCGTTTCCACGCCATAGGACCCCCAGTTGGCCAATGTCGGATTTTCCCGGAGGTTACCCCATCGAACACGTTTGCACGTGGCACGTGCTTTTCAATCGCCCCATATCTGACCCATACCATGTGGTAGCCGACACCCTGGGGCACAACATATTGGAACATTTTCAAAATCTAACGTGGAAATTTTTGACAAAATCGATTTGAAAATAATTTTTCGAAATTGCCATAGACTCAACATGGGGTAACTGTTTGTGACGATTACCCGAAATTTTGTCAATTATATTTTAAGTAATTACCACCGTCAGTTGGGGTGCCAGCCCGAGATCCGACCCTAAAAATATCAGCAAATATAATTGACGAAATTTTTCGCAAATCGCATTTTAATTTTTTCCCATGTTAACCCTATGGGAAAATGCACGTGCCGATTACCCCAAAACGGGCCATTATATTTCATAACGAAGCTTAACAACATGTTCTATGGTCGTTTCTCAACAGGTCCTGAAAGTTTAAACAAAATCGTATCATATAATTTTGTGCAATGAACGAATGAAAATGTCTCTGCAAAAACGTCCATTGACTTAGCATGGGGAGCAAAAAAAGTTCAACTTCAAACTCGTGCAACTCAAGTTAACGAATTCTGACGGGTATACGGCGCCCACGGGCGTGTACCTGAACGTGTCGGTCATAAAATGGTGTGCAGCAAACCATACCTTGATCGGCGATTTTTTCCGCTATTCGCGATCGCGCAAAAAGTGTCCAAAACCCCGTTGACTTAACATGGGCGAAAATTGAAACGCACGTGCCACGTGCCACGAGGTTTTAAGCGAGTAGCGACCGGTGCCATCAGGTAGATCGCCTGCGGGAGCCCATACCCTGAACTTTTTACGAAAATCGCAATGCACGTTTAGGCCCCACCCAAGTTGTACTGATTCGCGGCCAACTTTGCAAAACATAGCCCGGAGACGGACCGCTCCGGTTGTTTTTCAATAGAAAAACACAATTCTAACGAATAGTGTTTGTCTTTTCAAACAACCTGCGGTTACCAGCATCTGCGATGCTGGGCTCCGCATCGCGGGACCGCAGGTTGTTTGAGCAAGCACCTCTGTAACGCCGCAAAAACGCCCGCCGCCAAACGAGAGGATGAGCCTTGCACGTGCAGACCGGAGTCGGTGTGCTACGGACTGACGTGCACGGCACCCTATTCGCCAGCCTATAGCGGTGTGCCAAATTTGAGTGCAATCGGCACGGCTATTTTCGAGATCCGGAAGCGTCACACTGCACGTGCGCACGTGCAAGCTGTGTCCAATTGACTTGTGCATGGGACCCTATTCGCCGGTCTCTAGCGGTGTACCAAATTTGAGCTCAATCGGCCCAGCCGTTCTCGAGATCTGGAAGCGTCACCCTGCACGTGCGCACGTGCAGTTGCACCCCAACCCTAGCACATGGAAATACATACGAACTGACTTGTGCACGGCACCATACTAATCGGTCTCTAGAGGTGTGCCGAATTTGAGTGCAATCGGTCCAGCCGTTGTTGAGATCTGGAAGCGTCACCCTGCACGTGCGCACGTGCAAGATGGGTCCTATCTGACTTGCGCACGGCACCCTACTAACCGGTCTCTAGCGGTGTACCAAATTTGAACTCAATCGGCCCGGCCGTTCTCGAGATCTGGAAGCGTCACCCTGCACGTGCGCACGTGCAGTTGCACCCCAACCGTAGCACATGGAAACGCATGGTTCGGTGTGTGCCTACAACCTTGTTAAGTTTCAGCGCAATCAGCCCAGCACTTACCGTGTTATTGTCATAACAACAAAAGTGACACCTGTCCGTTTTACACGTGTCACGTGCAGTAGGGGTCACCTGCACGCATCGTGCGTAGTAAAATACTTGTAAGAAGGGTATAAGCTACCCCACACAAAAAACCGCAAGTGTATCGGTCCAGTGGTTGCGGAGATATAAGTCGTACAAAAACGTGCCCACGGCGGCCGGCCGCTAATATAATATTTAGCATTAAATCGCATCCTTCTATGGGAGGTATCCCCGTCACCTGTTCGTATACTGTCTGAGCAAAGACCATATATAGCTGTGAGCTCAAATCTCGGTTATGTCGTGTTTTTTTACTAAATTTCTCAAAAAACGGCACAACGTGCAATAACGCTCTATATATCATTGGAAAGAGCATCAAAAGTTGTATATCCTATCAACTTTTCACTTAATTATATCTTCAACGTACAAAGTTATTAAGCACCAAAGACACTCCCATTGACTTTCAATGTTAAAAATTTTCACTCTTAAACGAGCTTAAAAAGAACAAACGAATTCTGACAGCTTAACGAAGCATAACAACATGTTCTATGGTCGTTTCTCAACAGGTCCTGAAAGTTTAAACAAAATCGTATCATATAATTTTGTGCAATGTGCGAATGAAAATGTCTCTGCAAAAACGCCCATTGACTTAACATGGGGAGCGAAAAAAGTTCAACTTCAAAGTCGTACTACAAAAAATATCGACTTCTTACGGGTAGACGGCGCATATGGGCGTGTACCTGAATGTGTCAGTCATAAAATGGTGTGCAGCAAACCATACCTTGATCGGCGATTTTTTCCGCTATTCGCGATCGCGCAAAAAGTGTCCAAAACCCCGTTGACTTACTATGGGAAAAATGGAATCGCACGTGCCACGTGCCACGAGGTTTTAAGCGAGTAGCGACCGGTGCCATCAGGTAGATCGCCTGCGGGAACCCATACCCTGAACTTTTTACGAAAATCGCAATGCACGTTTAGGCCCCGGTCAAGATGTCTCGATTCGCTGCCAGACTTGCAAAACATAGCCCGGAGAAGGACCGCTCCGGTTGTTTTTCAATAGAAAAACACAATTCTAACGAATAGTGTTTGTCTTTTCAAACAACCTGCGGTTATGCTCTGCATGGCTAATAGCTTTTGGGTTTTTCTCCATCACTGCAATCCCATTTCCTCACATGTGACACTTGTGTCTCGAGTGGTTATTTCAGTGTTCCTGGCTTGTGCTGTTTTCGTGCTATAAGGCCACAAATCGGCAAACACACGATAATCTGGGAGGTACGGGACTCAAACACGTGGCCACGTGGCACGTGCCGGACCTCTGATAGCTTCACCGTTCACGCCACGTGATGACCCATCGACGTGGCCATCAGCATGTAAAAGATGACCCCGGCCGGTGTCACCGTCTCTGAACAGTGGACGGCTAAACTCTAAAAACGGGAAAATTTAGGGAAATTTCACCTTTCGAATATATAACTTCCCCAGAATTTTAAATTTTTCATTTTACAAAAAAATCCGAGATAGCAGTTTTTTAGACCCCTTCATTCTGTGCCTAAACCCTTTTTCAGATCGACCCTATCATCAAAACTGACGGCCTGACGGCGATTTCCCCCATGCCTTGCATTTCACAATGCTAGTATATTTAAGCACCAAAATTGATTCCGTGCCACGGCACGTGCAATAGCACGTGCGACACGTGACCACCAGTGCGACAAGCTGGATTCATCTGCTCACCGGCTGCACTGATTTGGTGTCGCTAGTTGAAGTCGTTTCCACGCCATAGGACCCCGAGTTGGCCAATGTCGGATTTTCCCGGAGGTTACCCCATCGAACACGTTTGCACGTGGCACGTGCTTTTCAATCGCCCCATATCTGACCCATACCATGTGGTAGCCGACACCCTGGGGCACAACATATTGGAACATTTTCAAAATCTAACGTGGAAATTTTTGACAAAATCGATTTGAAAATAATTTTTTGAAATCGCCATAGGCTCAACATGGGGTAACTGTTTGTGACGATTACCCGAAATTTTGTCAATTATATTTTAAGTAATTATCACCGTCAGTTGGGGTGCCAGCCCGAGATCCGACCCTAAAAATATCAGCAAATATAATTGACGAAATTTTTCGCAAATCGCATTTTAATTTTTTCCCATGTTAACCCTATGGGAAAATGCACGTGCCGATTACCCCAAAACGGGCCATTATATTTCATAACGAAGCATAACAACATGTTCTATGGTCGTTTCTCAACAGGTCCTGAAAGTTTAAACAAAATCGTATCACATATTTTTGTGCAATGAACGAATGAAAATGTCTCTGCAAAAACGCCCATTGACTTAACATGGGGAGCGAAAAAAGTTCAACTTTGACCTCGTGCAAAGGCACGTTACGGAATTCTGAGGGGTATACGGTGCACACTAGCGTGTACCCAAACGTGTTTGCCATAAAATGCTGGGATGAAAACCACCCCTTTCTTGGCTCGTTTTTCCGCCATTCCCGATGGCGCAAAAAGTGTCCAAAACCCCATTGACTTAACATGGGCGAAAATTGAAACGCACGTGCCACGTGCCACGAGGTTTTAAGCGAGTAGCGACCGGTGCCATCAGGTAGATCGCCTGCGGGAGCCCATACACTGAAATTTTTACGAAAATCGAGCCACAAGTTTAGGCCCCAATCAAGTTGCCCCAATCTCAGGCCAACTTTGCAAAACATAGCCCGGACAAGGACCGCTCCGGTTGTTTTTCAATAGAAAAACACAATTCTAACGAATAGTGTTTGTCTTTTCAAACAACCTGCGGTTACACGGGTCTCTAATTCTCCACGCTGCTCCCTCACACGTGGCTCGACTGGCCGCTGCCCTCCTGTGTCGCTCCTGCCGTCGCTGCTGCTCCAGAGTCGGCAGGTCGCGCTAGTCCCAGCTGCGTCGTCTCCGACTGACCAGGAAGACCACCAGCAGCACCAGGAGGATAAATGCCAGAAGCGCGCCGCCGATCACCAGGCCCAGACTGGTCGAGCTGAGCACCAGCCACCGTAGGCTGGGGAGTTCAGAAGCATTGGTTACACGGTCATTTGTGGTCGGAAGGTGCCTTTTATCCCAAAATAACTTTACTTATACCTATTACAATTACATACCTTTTCCTGCAGTATTTCCTCCCATTCCAATTAATCCATTTAACTCGCTTTCTTTCTAACTCCATTCCAACCTTCTCGATCCATATCCATTCCGTCTTATGAAAAGTTATTGCATTCCAAGTTTCAGCTCGCCCTCCCTTCCTCCATTTCTCTCTCTCTCTCTCTCTCTCTCTCTCTCTCTCTCTCTCTCTCTCTCTCTCTCTCTCTCTCTCTCTCTCTCTCTCTCTCTCTCTCTCTCTCTCTCTCTCTCTCTCTCTCTCTTTCTCTCTCTCTCTCTCTCTCTCTCTCTCTCTCTCTCTCTCTCTCTCTCTCTCTCTCTCTCTCTCCCTCGTCCGTCCGTCCGTCCGTCCGTCCCCCTCCCTTCCTCCCTCCCTCCGTCCGTCCCCCTCCCTTCCTCCTTCCCCTCAACTCACAGACGTTGCCGAGGTCGACAGTGTAGATACAATGTTCCCGAGCGGTCGACCGCCATAACGTTGGCCCTGGGTTGACGCAGAAGGGACGGCACCGACCCTTCAGTCGCGGCTGCCCACGACGACCTGGCCGGCGGTCAGCTGACACACCCCGCTGGGGAACATGTGCACCTCTTGTAGACCTGCAAACAAAGAGCAAATGGCATTAGATAACATCCATGGCTATTTGAGTGTTAGTGCTAAATATAAGTTAAAGGGACTGCAACATAAGGTGAACAAAATAAATTGACCGCGATAGGAACCCACCTGATCCGGTGTCGGAGACCCCAAATTCCACTGTCCGGAACCGGTCATTACAGTCGTCCTCGGTGAGGTAGTCACCGCAATCTACGTCAGCTCCTGGCAGGACTGTGCACGTCGGAGCCGAAATATCCTCCTTCTGCAGGGGCGACACAAGGCGTGAGAGGCGAGACAAGGCGATAAGGTCCAGCGGACATGAGTCATAGCTGAGGGCGGGTTTAGGTATACAGGGTGAGGCAGAAAGATTTACATGTTGGTTTTCAGACCATAACTCAAAAAGTTTTGGACGGATTTTAGTGAAATTTTGCATGCGGCTTCCCAACCGACTCGTGTATAGCTGTTATGATAGTTTTTAATTTTGGCATGGTTGCTGAGCTATGGCGGAGATGACACAGAGTCCAAATTGCGGTGCCGATGCAGGCTGGCCACAGCGTCCGAAACGCTCCCAAACAGCTCGGTGTTGGCAAAAAAAAACTGCTAACAAGATAATGAAATGCCTGAAAGAGACAGGTACAGTGTCGATGAAGTCCTTGCCAGGTAGAACAAGGCATGTCCGCACCAAAAAAGCTGGTTGATATCGTGCACAGGATGGTGTTTCGAAATCCTAGCTTAAGGCAATATAAAGGCACGTGCATCAACGGCGGTTGCTATTTAAATCCATTCTTTCTTAGGTTTGACAGATTATGGTTTTGTTTTGTTTTGTTTGTGGCAAGTTATATCAATGAATGAAAAGAACATTCGTTCGATGTGTTACACAATTCCATTTCAAATGTCATCATCAATGCATGAGCGATTTGGGCATCAACCCCTCCTTTCTCATACGACCATCCTCGGTAATCACCTGGGCCAGTACAGTGACAGTCTGGTGGGCGGCAGCGCCGTGTGCCCTATTCTCCAGCAGGGCCGAGACGAGCACGGTAACCGAGCCCCGGCGCGTGCCAAGGGCGGCACGTAGTACCGCAGGGTAACCGTGCGACTCTGACGTGGCGCGAGAGTTACACGGAGCTCACTCAGCGATTGGAAGTAGCTGAAAGGGGAAAAGAGAGTAGCTGAAGTGAAACGATGGTCGTACATTGCTTGACATGCACTGCATACAAAACACACGTTGCAATAATTTCAAAGCAGGATAAAAGCGGTAGCACGGCCTGAACCAAAGACGTGCTCGTGAAGATCGATACGAAGTGACGATTCGAAAAAAAAAACGAAACTTCGAAGCGGTAATGTAGAAATGACGTTATTATTCTTGAATATGTTTGATGCACTTTTAGCCAATACATATTCGTACAATATGTATATTCGTACAAGATTCACTGAATATGAAAATGATCCCTTTTGGCTCTTACCCTTAAGTGTGCTGGTAGCGTCATTCGTTAGTGACTTGAAACTGGAGCTCGCCGCTCTCACCGGGCCGGGCCGGACTGGCCTCGGGTCTGACCGGCTCCACACGCACCGAGGACAGGGTGGGCCGGAGGAGGGCCTCCCGGACCCACCGGCTGCCGTCCTGATCGGTACCGACCACCTGGTATGTCCAATACATGCTGGGTGAAGACATTGGTCATGTGCGCATGGTGCATGCTACAAACACTCGTTATTGTATTGTCAGGTACGAGCGGCGGTCTACCTATAGGTGCGAGTTCATTTACCCGCTGGGTAATAAAGATGGATCAGCAGCCGGTAGAAGCAGCGCCAGTGGTTCCCTATTGTATATTTATTTATTTACTTATTTATTTTTATTATTTCATTCATTTTTACGCAACACACTTTTGCGTTTCACACACAAAAACGTTTAGTTGACGTAATGTAATTTTGGACCTGTTGTGCCAGTGTCAGGAGTTGTTCATGCTTGTTGGTTGTTCCGTGTAGAAGGAGATTCAGTTTACCTGTGTCTATTATGCGCAATCGACGCAAGTGCTAGTTTTCCATCCTTGGTATGCTAGGCAGTGCCTAACACTCCAGGCAGCGCCACGAGGAGGCGGATGGAGGAACAGGGATATACCTTGGGCTGTGGAGGATTGTCGCACACCAAAGGTTCATCCGTGCACCGTGCTGCCCGCCCTAGAGGCATATACATTTAAGTCTAAACAGTGCCATATGTAACCGTGGCAAAATTACGTTAAAAGCAAACTGCCTCGAGAACCCGTTAAGGAGATGTAACGGATACATCTGTTGGGTGGGAAATGATATAGGGTGGCTAATGAAATGGCCCGAAATTGAACATTTCATTAGCAGTGCCCCAGCCGTAGTCACGTCCTACATTGCGCCTTGTGACTCACACGTGCTCTTTAGGACTTGCCGGACACTGTCCCCATCCGTTCAACGGAGCAGAGCGTGTGTACGGGGCCCGCACTTGCGACCGTTTACACCCCGATAGTGCGGTTCCAATCGGCACCATCCGTGATGTTGGCGGCCGTGGCAAGCTTTACTTTGCCACGATCGCCCTCATCACCGATTTGCGTCATGCATCGGGGTCCCACACGCGGCAGTCATACCCCACGACTGCACTACGGCAGCCCGGCTCGGGGTTGGGCGCGCACATATTGGGAAGCTTGCAAGGCGCAGCTCCTCCCAACAGCAATCATGACTGAGTCGGGACGTACGACCAGCCTGCATCCCCCTACTCTCCCACCGTGCCCGTGCGGGCTACGTGACAGCCTCGCTGCGGTAAGAGAGTGGCAACGTGATGCGCTGCGGACCATTTAAACCTTGGATAGCGCAGCTCCAAAGGTACGTGCAATGCACGAGGGTCCTCCCCACAGCTCATCCAGAGGTTGATCGCGCTGTTTTGCCATTATGGCGACTCCGACGCGTAAGAACTGAAAACGTATTCAATATCGTTATCGTCGTGGTCAGTTTGATGCCAAAACAGCGAAATCGGCAACGAGGATAAGTTGCTCTCACCCTGTTCCACTGGATATCGTCCAAGCTTGGGTCATCTCGGGGGCTGAGCGCGTGGGGCGATCAGTCGATGGCAGGGGAGTCCGGTTGTGCCAGTGCCGTGTACTCCTGATCGCGGGCGTAGTGCGTAGTAGACAAGGTGCGAACACTAAAGCACCGAGCCAATGGCGCACCACTCTTTCACCACTCTCACTCACTCACACCACTCTTTTCTAGACCAACGTACCCAATAACACACACTATTGAATAAGTACACCTAGTAACACTCACGGTAACACAGTAACAACTCACAGTAACAGCTCACAGTAACATCACTAACACTCCCTCACTAGTTCAGTGAGTTCCCAGTGACACGTTGCGTAAGCGTGCAACGGTTTGCTCAGGTGACAGTTTACCACACGGCAAATCCACGACCGATGCGTAGCGTCCTTTCTCACGAGATGCGGCGACCCTTACCACGCCGGCCCCGACCAGCAGACGTGGAGGCCGGCCGCTTGGACGGTTTGGTGGCAGTGGGGCGCCGTCGTCCACGCTGTATTTTACTGCGCAGAAGACAGCAGTGCTGCCGTGAGGTGAGATATATGTGGTCAGCAAGGATCAGTGCCTCGTCCGTCTCCGACATTTTCTGGATAACGTGCTGCACATCACTTACAGACACATCCACTCCCTTGGCATGCAGCTCGTCACACACAATAGAGGCCACGTCGCGTGTGTGCAGCCGCCTCCAAGCCACGTGGACAGCGTCTCCGATGACATTATCGGCGCTACTCCACTGGCCGTCATCCTCGGCAGCCACAAAGTGACGCCACGTCTTTGCGGCATTGATTTTCATTTGGCGCTCGAAAATCTCGGCCTCCAGCACGTCTGGATTCAGACGCTGAACCTGAATCTCCTCGACAGTTGGCCACTCGTCAGTGGGAATGTGCAGGTGATGTGGGTGTCTGACACGCGACACCACCACCGTCCAGAAGCCGGGCGTCTCTACCCACGCTTTCACTTTGGCCACCACTCGATCCAGCGTGGCGCCCTGGCCTTTAAAGCCGGTGAATGCGCTGCCGCCCTCCAGCGGCGGTCCAACACGAAACTCGGTCCGACTCTCTTCACCGCCGCCTATCGCCCGATTGTTTTTGCCCTTGTCACGGGCGCGCTTTACCATCCGTATTGGCACCAGATCGTCGGCATCTTCGATGCCGAGGATATTTGGGCCACGATTCTCGGTGTAGTTTGGAACGCGCACCACAATGAACTCGGGCAGATTGGGCGGGTGCTTTGGCGTGTGAAATACCAGCTGGACGGTGCTAGACGCCGCGACCAGCTCGTCGAGACGATGCTCATCGCCGTCGACGGTGTGACCGTTGACCTTCACGATGACACTGCCCACGGGAACCTGGTACATACGCTCACGGTCCGAGGCGGGTGTGTCGAGGGGAGTGGTCAGCGTGACGCCACTGGTCCGCACCCTTTCTCGGTACTCACAGCTGGACAGTGTTACCTGCCAGTCATCCTCCAAGTACAGCGGTCCGACGAACTCGACGTGAGCGCCATTGAACAGACCGACACTGGGTGCCACGTTTTCCAACAGCATCAGCGGTAGACCACTGCACGCAAAGAACACTGCCGGTATGCTGCGGAACTCTCTGGGTGACACCTTTTGCAGTCGAGCTGCTTTTTTCGTCGGTAAATGCTGTGCGTTCACGGCCATTACCGGCGTGTCACGCTCGTTGGCGAAGCGAACGAGCGCCCTGGCGTTGTCCGACTCGACGGTAGCACGATTCACGGCCAGCTCGCTGAACCAATGGTTACCGTGCAGTGTGACGACGCCAGCCCAAAGTGGATCAGCAGCCATGTGCTCGGCGGTGGCCGTGTTGTCGCGGAGCCACTGCAGACTGGCGTGTGTCGCCCTGCCGTAGCGGAACGATGGAATGATCACCTTTGTGAAATGGTCGGCTAGCTCGTCGTTCTGGACAGTGCGCCGCACTTCATTTAAGTAGACGGTCTCGTAATCGCCGTCCAGTGCTGCCGCACGGAAACGAGCCACCGCACGGCGCTCAGCATCACTGAGCGTGTTCGGCTCCCGTGAAGCGGCGTGACTCCACGCCGCGAAGCCGTCCACTGTTTCCAGCGCCGGCATACGAAACACCTCACGGAAGGCGAGCATGCCCAGCCGCGATGCCTCGCAGCAGTCTTTGCCGTCGTCCATTCGCTGGCGGAGACTCCACACAGGACTGTCGCCGATCGGCAGTATCTGTGCCGGGTCACCGACCAGCACGACGCCGATGTCGTCCAAATTGATGCCGGCCTCCTCGAGTCGCTTTACTACCCAGCGCATCATCCTGCGCTGGATCATTGAGAACTCGTCGAATATGAGAAGACCCAGCTCTGGACCGAGCCTTTCACAGAGTGCAGCAAACTGTCGGCTCTCGGCCGGCAACGGATCATCGCCTACTTGACCGACTCTTATAGCAAAGAGACGGTGGATGGTGGTCGCACCGTGTGCCATGTGGAACGATGCGCAGCCCGTTGGCGCCGAAAGTTTGACTACGTCAGTCCAGTCGGCCTCATCAGCGACGAGCAGCTCGTTCAACTCGTGCACGGCAGAGCGCAGCGTAGTCGATTTGCCCGCGCCAGGATCACCCAGCAGGAATGCACGCAGTGCCTTGGGCCGTTTGTCCCTAATATCGGGGACCAGGGGCGCGACAGGCTCGGCGATGCGTGACGACCGATTACGGTGCCATTTGGCCACCGCCTGATCGTAGGCATTCCATTCACGACAGGAGCGTCGCCACTCGCGCTGTTCTTTCAGATAGCCTGTGACCAGACGCGGCAGCACCAGCTGACGTCCACTCGGCGTCACCGGAGCCGAATGCGCAGCGTCTCCGGCGCTCAGACTAGCCAGTCGGCCATAGTTGCGACGCACATGTTCTGGATTGACTATGCGATCGCCGAGCCACTGCGCCTGGAAGTCGTAGCCGGCCGGGTTTGCGACGCTCGCCGCCGCTCTGTCAGCTCGCTGCACTGCGTCGTCAATGTCCTCTGCAGGACACGCCAGCATGGCGTCCAGAGCCGTCTGGTAGAATCGATCACGCACACGCTGAGCCATCAGCTCACGCTCTTCCTCTACCTCAGGCGGCTCGACAACATCAGCAGCATCGTCAGCGTTGTCACCGTCGTCGTCATCGTCGCCGTCCGATTCGTCAGACACGTCCTCGCCTGTGGCTGCCGCCGCTCGGCGTTTGTGGTCTTCGTAATACCGAGTGACCCACACAGGCTTGTGTACGTCAGATGCCATCAGCTGCTCGTACATGGCTCTCCAGTGAGCGGCTATGGCGCAGTCAGTGAGACAATCTAGTGGCGGCATCAGCTCCTGCGATGTCAGGCACGGCTGACACCACAGCACGATGTCGCGAGCATACTTCCAGAAATTGACTCTGGCCGGATTTGCCTTTGATATGCCATGATGTGGTGCCAACATGACTGTTTTCAGCACACCACACCATGAAGACTGGCGACGACTTATCTGGAATACGCGCTGACCATCTATAGTTTTCTCAGTGCACGTGAACGTGTCGTAAAACTCGTAGACTGACATTTTGCGCTGAATATCGGCCAGAGGAATATTGCCATGACGAATGTTCACGCCCAGCCGCGCGTTGAAGCGCTCCACCGAGTCGGCATACACGTACACCGGATTGTCAGCGGCATTGGCCGGTTTCACCACGCGGCAGCCGCTCATACTGAATCTCCTCACGTCCAAATTCTTCTGCAGCAGCGGCAGCTGCCAGTTTTTGTGCACTGCCTGAAAGATGGACTGACACATGGATGCCGCCGCCTGGTTGTACATTTTCTGTACGACACCGATATCCACGTTGTCGCTCGCCTCACGGCGTTCCATTGCCGACAACAGCATGTCGCCGGTGGTCCTGATCGGAGCCACCGGCTTCATGGCATACTTGAGCGCGTACTCGACGCTACCGTCGCCGCGGGACTGAGCGAGGAACACGTTAAATGTGTAGCCACCGCTGTCCGTGGGCGAGCTTTTCCATTCGACACGCGGCGTACGGGTGAGCCAAGCGGGCACCACTGCCTTGTCATCGACGTTGTTGAGGACGTGCAGGATGGTGAACGGGTCATGACTACCTAGCCATTTGTCGTTTGAGGCCGTCTCGAACTGATATATGCGAGGATCGTGTGCATCTTTCACCACAGCCGGCTCGGTGCGGAGACGCCGTGGCATGCGTCTCTTGCACACAATCACATCTTTTTTTACCTGCTTGGCACGTCCATCTGCCGAACGGGCCGCCTCGGTTGCCGCCTTGTCCACGACCTGTCCCCGCACGGCACACCCGTCTTTGGTAGACGGCGCGTCTCCGCGTCCGCTGTGGCCCGTGTGTCGAAGCGTGCCGTTGATGACGCGCACATAGAGCTCGTCAATGGCGGCAAAGTCGCCGGTTGACAGCGCGTCGTCCAGCTGGACGGCCATGCTAGCACGGCAAACGGTTGTTTTGCGATCGTAGGCAAAGTCAAAGGTGCGCTCGCCGTCTTTTGTGAAGCCGGCATTCCAGTTGGTGTAGCAGCGACCGATGTGCCTGACATACTCTTGTTGACAGTCACGCCAGGCCGCGCTGACGCGCGTCTCAAGCGTGACGCGAGAATCATCGCTCTCCAAAGTGGGGTCTTCCACCCGCAAATCTCTTTCGATCTCTGCCACCTTGTTCTTCAGAGAGGTCTGAAGCTGGTGTAGGAATCGGGGAGAACGATTCACTGATCACGTGACGGTGAATGTGTGGGTTGGCGTTAGCACCCCACTCAGAGCGCACCAGGAAGTATGTTGCAGAGTGTCGTGCCACAGATAGTGCCAACGTGTCCAGCTCACCAATCAGCGCCGACACCCACGCCACGATGCCGGGATGTCGCAGCGTGTTGGCTAGCCGTGCATGGAGATAGCGCTCGTCACTGAGCGCCTCATTTACGGCAGCGTTGTCACACAGTCGATGAATAGCCGGATGATGATTGTAGGGAACGGCTCGTGTCTGCCACAGGTAAACCTCCATGGGGATTGCATTAGACCGCCACGGCGGCGGGCTCTCAAGGTAGCGAGCGATGCCGATGGCGTCCTGCTTTTGCACTCGCCAGTAAGCGTCAGAATCCTCCAATTTTGAGCGTAGACAAAGCAGCGACTGAGCAAGCCTTTTGCACAGCGCCGGGTCGTTTTCCAGTTGCTCCTTGGTTGGCAACCCGTCTGGAAAATCGGTCATTCTGATGGCAACATTGGCCTCCTGGCCGGTCTTATCACGACTCAGCTGGTTGCTGACAACGAACTGAAGGTCAACGTTGCCTTCCGCCTCGGGCTGACGCGACATCCAGTGAAGCCAGTTCTGTCGCCAGGAGGTGACTGGCTGACGAATGCTGACCTTACGGTCCTGGTACGGATCGGCGTCACCCGAGCGGAACACCTCTGGGAAAGCCATCTGCATGTAGCCGGGTGTCGACTCGGGCAGCGGATTTTCCCGGTCGACTCCCGGCATCGGTATGTGAAGGAGCGCAGAACGCGCGATACCCTGCCGGCGAATGTCTTCGGGACGTTCACTCTGTGGCCCGCAGACGGCACCAGCAGAAATGCCGCCAGCGCGGAAGCCCTCATCGTTGCCGAACTCGCGGCCAAGCATCTCCAGCTCTTCACAACAGCGTAACAGCACGCTACTCGGCTCGCCGGTCGAGTCAACATTGTCTCCGTCGACGGGGGCGGGCAACAGCCAGCCGTTAGTGACGGCACAGTTGAGAACGTGACGCATGGTGACGTCGATCTCATCGGCGTCCGATTCGTCGTCGTCATCTGTGCGTCGCTCGTGCTGCCCTCCGTTGTGGCGGTCGGCAGCCGCGTCGACAGCTTGACCCACCACAAAGTTCTCGATGACCTCCCATAAGTCATCCTGGCCAGCCTCTGTGGTGTCGGCACCCTCACCGCTGCGCGACAGCCGGAAGCTTTTCCACAGCTCGTCGGCCATGGTGAAGCCGGACTCTAGCCAATTGCAGAACTCGTTGAACCGCAACACCTTGTCTGCACGGGCGTGAATGTCGCTGGCCAGTACGACACGAAGACCGGCAGGTGTGCTCGGCCGATCCGGCTCGGACAGCCGCCGCTGCAGAGCTGCAAGGTTTTCGTTTGAAAATGGCATCCATTGTTCGCCGACAAAGCGATAGAATGGACGCGTCTGCCGTGGGTTGTATTTACACTCCATGGTGCGTTCCATAAAATGCTTGGCCCTCAGTATGGTCTGCATGTTTACCATGGCCTCGGCAGACGTGCCGTCTCGTCTGCTCTGCACCAGCACAACGAATGGCAACCTTTCAAAATCATACCATGGTAAATTCCGCGCCCGGCAGGCATCCTTCAGCGGATAGGAAATGGTGCCGTGCTTGCAGAACGGAACCTGGTTGGCACGCAAACGCAGCACGCTGACAACCAGATGCACTGGCCGCAGCACCATTGTCTCAGCGGGTGTCCATGACTTAACAAACTGATGATACGCCTCATCTGAGTATACATCAGTGGCTACCAGATTTTCTGCCGAGAACAGGCTGATTTCCGTCGGCTCTGGCTCGTCACTGTCGTCCTCTGGAGCACCGTTGTTTGCAGCCGATGCGCTCAGCGCTGGCTGGGAGGCGACGGGCCGCTCGGCGCCGCCGACAAAGTCGCCGACGTCATTCGGATCGGGACGTAATTGATTTATGTCCGACACCAGTGGCCGAGGTACAATGTTGTTGTTGGCGTCAACCTCATATGCTGGCGAACATGCTGTACAAACGCCGGTCACGACCCGGTCAGTGAAAACTGTGCCGTTGGCACCCCTGAATTCGGGGTCTAGCGTCACCGTACAACGCCCGCCCTCACGCAGCAGCGACGAGCGCGATACGGCGCCAGAAACAACGCTATCCGGCGGCAAATCAACCAAACGGCCATGCTCAGGCACCTGAATCTGATAGCCTGGATACGGCAATCCGGGCGTCTGCTGGTTGCACTTGACGCAACGCACACGGCGAAGCGAATTGTACAAGGCATGGATGTCACGTAGTACCTGTAAGTTGGAGAACTCAAGCTCGGACGACGGATCCTCAGAATCCGTGTCGAGTGGATCGTGCCACGCCTGGCAGCATTTTGCCTCGCGCGGACTGTCCACGGTGAAACGGCCGGCTGTGAACTGACTGCAGGAAATAGGACGGAAGCGTCTGCGCTTCGCCTGCGTGCCCAGTTTGACGACGCCACTGTTTGACGTTCGGGTCAGTACGGCACGACGACCAGTCCATTCAGCAGCTCTGTCATCACCACGGTAATGATAGCTAGCCAGAACCTCAGTCTCCTCTGTATGATCAGACGCGTCCAGCACACGTAATGAGCGAAGTTGCATTGCCGGTGGCGGTAACGCGTCTCCCGCCGTCCGAGCGCCCATGGCCACCCAGGTGGACGGCTTCTCTTCCGCCGTGCAGGTGACAAAGTCTGGCGGAGTGTAACACGTGATGCCGACCAGCCGGTCGCATGTGAAACGAACTCTGTGCTGTTCGCCGGCATAGGTGTAATGACCGAGCGGATACTTGGACGCAGCTCTAGCATCAATAACACGCAGAGTGCCGCAATCGACACACGAACGTAGAAAGAACGATGTTAGAGCACCGACATCTGCAATGGCAGGGACTGCAGTGCGCTGAGGCGGCGCCTGCGCCACCGGCCTGCGCTGTTGACGCCTACCTGACGTGGCGGAGCGAGTGACAAACATTACGCTGTACTGGACGCGAGTGGCGTTGCCGCGATCTTCGTGACACTGTGGTCCGGCAAAGGTTTCCAATAGATGAGTGTATTTTGCATGGTTTTGTCTTAGCTTATGGTGAACATCTCGAAGCAAGAGCTCGAAATGCTCGTCTGAAAGTGTCTCCGACCAGGGATCGGCCTGGAACTCGGCCCAGCGATCAGCTCCATGTCTGGATATGAATATCTCACGGAGGGTAGAGAAACGGTAAAATTTATACCAGCCCAAACCATAGTAGTGCAGCTGGAGGAGATTATGCCGGTCTTCCCAAGTCTGCGGACCCCGATGAGGCTGCAGGCCCTCCTCCTCCGCCCGACGTGGATGTGTGGAGTAGAAACGATCTACAAGGCGGAGTGTCTGGTGAAACAGCTTCTCGTCCTCTAAAACAGCGGCCACTGTTTGACCAGACTTTTTTAACAAGTCTTTGAATCGGAGCCAGGAGTAAGAGGTGTAACGTAATTGGCCGCTACGCGAGGGAGCAGGAAACCCACGTTGCTTTAAGTGACAAAGGCTAATTTGTCGTTTTTCCCCTTGATCACCAATAAGGTACGTCACAACGACTTTGGTGCTGTCTCTGTACGACCAAGGACCCATTAAATTAGTGACTGCCGGTGAGCTGAGATCGGTCGACACACTGTCTATGACAACACCATGCGAAGACTTATCCACGAAGTCATCCAGCATGCCACGAGTCAGCGTGGAGACCCCCTCAATGCTTAAATCTGACTGCATGTAGCTGGCATGAGACTGCATGCATCCTTGAACATTACGGCCAGTGACATCAACAGCCAATGGCGACTGAAGTCCTGGTGCATTGCATGACCTTTTTACTGGTTCAGTGGATAGTTGATCATATTCCTCACCAACTGTCTCGATAGCCTGAGACCCGCCAGCGTCCGTGGTGATGTCCCTTTTCCGGCGTGGGAAAACAGTCTTACCTTTCTTTGGGCGACCGCCACGACGCTGAACGTTTCCTCCTGTAGCATGAGATTCCGACTGTCCTTTCTCTGAAGAGTCAGTTTCAAGCGCTACAACCGACTGAGCAGTGTCCTCAGGAGCTAGTTCCATTGTGGCTGCTACATCCAGTTCCATTGGGACTACACTTTTTGAGGATGGCGGTTTTGGGCGCCGTTTCTTAGGACGCCCAGCGCGTGCCTTTTTGGCAGTTGCGCTGACTACGGTGTCACACTCCTCACAGCTTTTTGCTGCGTCCTCATTTTCCCCATGATCTGTACCCAGTGGAACGACCGGAATGGTTTCCGAGACGATCACTGGCACGTCTGCACCCTCAGAGGCTGGTTGCGCTTCTACACAGACATCCTCGACGTTGATTGAACGTCCGAAGAGATGCGTGAATGGTTTCCTACCTCTGTTTCCCCTAACGCGACCCCCGAAGACTCCACGGGCCCTTCCCCTACCTGCGGGCCTGCCTACACCACTCGATTCCGGCTGAATCACTACTAACCGCGGGGTAAACTGGATCTGCGGGGCGCCGTCTTCAAGAATATCTACAGTTACACCACGATTGGGAGAAAGCCCGTTTTCAACCATCCCACCACTGCCACGACCGCGCTTAGCCCTACCAACCTCCACCCACGGCTCATCAGCCGGCTTCTGAGCCTCGGAGCGACTACGGTATACCTACTGGTTCGTCTACTGACAAGGGTGACTTTGAATGTGTGCAGACGGCAGCGTCGGCACTGAGCTCGACACTTCGCCGAAATTTTGTCTGGGACGCTGAGGTGGAAACTACAGGGGAGAGACGACAGGCTCAGATGGAGCCGGGACCGACTGACTGATACCTACACTACCTAGCACGAGATCGAACGCCTCCTTATGGGAAGCGAACGTTGTCTTGCCCCTACCACGCATCGTCTTACCCATCTTTGGGCGTTTGGGACGGCGCGAGCCGGACACTGCGGGGGTCTGGGCGCTATCGGTGGGGGGTTTCTTGACCTGCGTTTCGTGGGTCACCTGGGACGGCTGGGGGGATGATGCCCTAGGCGACACAGCATACAGGTCATAATGACCACCATCAATTACTCCCGTGTACCGCACGTGAATTTCGGGGTGGTCGGGGTTCCCATGGCGCTGCATAACCTGCCCATTGCGCCAGACGACGATGCGGCGCCTCACGACGGCAGCCGCCGCTGTCAGCTCCGGCTCGGCTCCCCACTCTGCCCTTGGAATCACCCTTCTATACAGGTACTCTTCAAAATTCTACGATGAACCCCTCAAAGTCTGCGCGGTTAGCCCACATGTACGTCACTACCATGAAACGCAACATTTCCGCGTCGATGACCCCACCTCCGACGCCACGCGAAATTGCATGGAACATGCAGTCCCCGTCCATGGGCATGCTGATGATGCTTTGGCTTTGGGGCCCACCTCCCGTTTTAACTACCTCCGCATAGGTGCTTCCAGCCATGTTTTTTTTTTGCGTGTGTGTGTGTGTGTGTGTGTGTGTAGAAATACAACCACAACAAAAGGCCAACTGGCTAACTGATCTGTGAACCAATGCAGATCCAAGCAAAAAGATGTTTTAACAAAAATCAAGATGCGTGCAGGAAAAAAGGACTACAAACTGGCGCAACAGGCGCAAACAACAAGAGGAAGTTGGCAGTTGTGTGTGGCCGTGTACTTCTCAGAACTGCTCGGCAGACAGGACAGGACAGGCCTGGAAAAGGAAACATCCCATCAGATGTTAGGACCACTGAAAGATACATTCTTGTGGGGCGACATCCGGGAAGGGACACGGGTGGAGACATTTATGAGTTGTAGCCACAACTGCAAGGTAGGAGGAAGGAGGAGCAGTGGAGGCGGAACACCTTCAATTAAGGGGGGCACTGCCGACCTTTGGTCCTATTCTTTCCATGCAACGCCCATGGGCTAACGCCCCTAGGCCTGATGGCAGCGTGCTGCTAGCGCATTTCGACTCCAGGCTGTGGCAGTGTTGGAGATACGAATCTGTGTTGATGTCTCCATAGCAGGGCTGCGGAGTCGAAGGATTTTGAGGTGACTCCGACTCCGACTTACAAAATCGATTCCGACTCTGGACATTGCTGATTGAGTCCATATAATTAATTAATATGGGCTAAATACAGGCCCCATCTGGGCCAAATATGGACCCCCTGGGGTGTCCAGATGGGACCCAGATGGTTAAAAGCAGGGATGCGGAGCCGGAGCCGGCATATTTTGCCCGGAGCCGGAGCCGTAAAACAATATAGCCCGGAGCCGGAGCCGGAGCCGCCATAAAAGGGGCGACTCCGGCTCCTTTTCTTAACCCACGAGCCGCTGGGGGGGGGCATAAAGTTGCCCCCCCTTTACGTTTTGTGAAATATCTCCGAAACCTGAGTAGAGCTACGAACGTGAAACTTGGCATAGCTTCAAATGAATACCTAGGCAATGTTTGAGGAAAGTTTGTTGGTTGTAGCACCTAGGATGACGTCACAGTGACGTCATACAGTTTTGTCGTTTTCCGAAATGGACCGTTTCTGATGACGCTGAGCATGAAACTCGACTGTAAATGAACTAGACAGCACCTGCTGTCATCCTAAAACATCTTACTACACTTACATCTAGTTTCTGACCAATAATCGGCCCTTTATATTCGGTTCCATTACATATATGTGATGTATCGTGAGGAATATGAGAGTCGCAAATCTATAATTTCACTTATGACGTCACTGTGACGTCATTTCAAATGGGATCGACACCAAATTTGGACACAACCTCGGCTAGGTGTTCAGGAAGATGTATGCAAAGTTTCGCTTCTCTATCTCTTCGCGTTGCGACGATATCGTCGCAGAAGTAAGGGGGGGCAACTTTATCCCCCCCCCCCCCCAGCGGCCGGCGGGTGGCGCGGAGGCCCAGCGGCCGCCGGGTTAAGAGGAAACAATTATTTACCTAGTTCGGTTTGACAGTACAAGGCGTAAAACAATGTGGTATTCAATATAGCCTTGTTATACAAATAGGCCTACAGAAGCAGCGTGTACCAATCCCATCGCCTTTTTTCTTCACCCGTATTTAATTGATCGCATAGGGGATGTACTGAGTAGAAGCCGGAGCCGGAGCCGGAGCCGGATCCGCCATGACATTTCATCCGGAGCCGGAGCCGGAGCCGATTTTTTTCTCCGGAGCCGGAGCCGTCTGAAATTTCCACGGCTCCGCATCCCTGGTTAAAAGTGTAGAAGTCTGAATGAAGATAAAAAACATAATCTGACCTGATTTAACCTTACCTACTCACCTACCAACCTAAAACTTATCAACCTACAACCTGAAATCCATAAAATGCCAACCTACAACATATTCAGACCTTTTAAATACCAATAACCCCAGCTGACCCATGACATATCCATCTGAGTCTGTGGTGGGCAGCCTGGAAGGGCCCCACTTTGGTGCACACTTGGGGCCTCAAACAAATCACATTTTTAAGAGCAGATACATGGCAAATTTAATACCGTAAAATGGGGTGTTAAGGGACAGTGGGGTGTTAAGGGACAGTTGCATGGGAAAAACTTTGAGTCATATTAACTTCCTAATTTGAGAAGGTTCAATAAAAACTTTAGTGTGGTAGTTGACACTGTTTTGCTCTTGACCATAGGACAAAATGGTATGGTTTTTCATGCAAGTGATTTGGTTCAAAAATGGATTTGAAAATCATGCTACATTTTCACAAAATTGAAACATCTCCAAAACTCTGTGTGTACCACATAAACTAGTGGGTGTACAGGGAAAATGAATGCATAGGTGTATTGTCACATGTATTGCACATGTTTCCTGACAAGCTTGTGCAAATACAATTCATTCATCATCTTCCTCTTTTCCGGATACATGCAAATTTTGAGGTGGGTGTGGGGTGCTAAGGGACAGGGAAGAAAAATAAAAAATAATATCTAAATATAATTTCATTAAGTTTTCTTTCAGTAGGCATGGAAAACACCAAATTCCACATAAAATGCTGGCAAGTTCATGCTTTTATCTTTAACACATCTTAAGTTATGTAACAAAGCATCTCAACACTCTTTTACAATGATGGGTCAATGGAGACTGATGTAGGTAAATGTGATGTCATCATAAAAAGGCTAAAACAAGAGGGCAACATAATGACAAGTGACTAGCTTCAACATGGGTTTTTATTGATGACAGAAGATTACTTTTTGGTTCTGTTTACCTTATAATTAGCACATTTTCCACAAGCGTAAACTGCATTACACGTAATTGGCTAAAAAGGTCATTAGTGGTGAATGAACCTGACTTGTTTTGTGACAGAATATGCAAAACATTTCAATAAATAAATTTTGTGCCCTTCCACACCCCAATTGTGGGCATTTGATGACCATTTCTTGGAATAATATAGGTGTCCCTTAACACCCCACATTGGGGTGCTAAGGGACAGTGATGAAAAATAATGAAAAATAATATGCAGGTATAAATCTTAAAAACTTTAATGTGGCAGGCATGTAAAGCACCAAATTCCACATAAAATGCTGACAATTTGATGCCTCTATCTCCAACCCTTCTTGAGTTACATAACAAAACACCTCAAATCTGTCCCTTAACACCCCATTTTACGGTACATGCCATTTTCCATAATTCATTATGGAAAAAACTTTGAATAATAGCAAAGATTTCAAATACTGCTTCACCTGACAACAGAGCTAATGCAAAACAGAAGTAGGGAGGCATTGCATCTGATGATTCAATGGCTAATGTTTTTTTTTGTCAGACTCCAGCTGCAAAAGCCAACAAGGCTCTAAGATTATCAAGGATGGATTTCAGCAATTTTACCATAAGGAATTTTAAAGAGCTGTTGCAAAACAAAAGTTGGGAGGTATTGTATCTGATGATTCAATGGCTAAATTTTTTGTCAGACTCCAGCCAAACAGATAATCATAATATGATTCCCCATCAGCTGGCTAATATTTTAATTCACAGGTAATGTTAACAGATAGGCAGCAATGACTTGCAGGAATACAGCATTTATCTTGCTATTATTCTCATTAGTGGTATCCTCAGCACCACAACAGATTCTGGCTGGTGTAGCCAGTAGAAACACTGTATGTTACAGATATCTCTTGTATTTCGCCACAAAATCGAGACATATATAGTTTTACATACGAACTTAGTTATCTAGTATTGCACACATGTGGCGAGAACATCGAATGTAATAAACGAATACATATGGTTTTCAATATACACATTGCCAATACAATTGTCCAAACAATACAGCAGTTTAAGCGAACGGAACGTTAAAAAGGGGGGCGCACAACTTAATCAAAGGCTTTAGCAATTTAGAGACTGGTAAAAGCGACACCTATTAACAAAACTGTAACTAGCGGTTCACAGCATCTAGCGGTGACCGGCGGAAGTAAACGCGCCTAGCGGTGACCGGCGGTACATGCAGGGGCTACATCACTCCCCCGCCCTAGTTAAACACCATAAAAAGAAGTTTGGCGGCGAGTACGCGACGAACGGCGGAGAGGGGGCGGCGAAGCAGGCGGCGGGTCCGGCGGCACGCGGCGAGCCGGGCGAGAGCCGCCGGGGGCACTGACCGGCTGGGTGCAGGCGATGCAGCAGGCGGGCGGTCCACCGAGCTGTCTGTCGCTGTAGTAGGTGTCGTTCACCAGGACGTCCGGTGCTGCAGGCGGCGTTGCGGCAGGCATGTTGTCCGTGAAGGCCGGTTTACACCGAGCCAGGGTGACGGTGTCACGTCGCCCGAGACGGTCGATGGTGACGGTGTGCTGGTCGCGGGATAGGACACGATAAGGACCGTCATAGACGTATTGGAAAGGAGAGCGATGCGAATCGCGTCGGATGAAGACGTGGGAGCAGGTTTGCATGTCTTGAGAGATGAAGATTTGGCGGGAGCCAGGACGAGGAGGAGTTGGACGGAGCTCCGACATGGCGGCACGGAGACGAGAGGCTAGGGAAGCCGGATCAGAAGAAGTGTCCGACGACATGGGGGAGAGGAAGTCACCAGGAAGTCGGAGACTGCAACCATAGACTAGGTCTGCAGCGGTGCATCCGAGATCCTCCTTGAGGGTCGTGCGCACTCCGAGTAGCACCAGAGGAAGTCGGTCCGACCAGGAGACGGCGTCGTCATCGGTCCGCAGAGCTGACTTCAGTTGGCGGGGTGGAAGCGCTCTACCATCCCGTTTGCTTCTGGGTGGTAGGCACAGGTCCGGATCCGAGAGGTGCCGAGAAGCTTGGAGACTTCTGTCCAGAGGCGGGACTCGAACTGGGATCCTCTGTCGGTGGTGATGAGTTCGGGTACTCCGAAGCGGGCGATCCAGCCGCTGACGAGATGCCGAGCCACCGTGACGGCGTCCATGGTGGGCAGAGGAATTGCCTCGGGCCATCGGGTGAAGCGGTCGACGACAGTCAGGAGATAGGAGTTGCCATGGGACGGAGGAAGTGGTCCGACAAGGTCGATGTGGATGTGCAGGAAGCGAGAGTCAGGTGGCTGGAAGCTACCCATGGGTGGCTTCGTGTGGCGCTGGATCTTGGCACGCTGACAGTGCTGGCAGCTCCGGACGAAGGCACGGATGTCCGTGTTGATGTGGGGCCAGATGAACCTCGATGAGATGAGATGACGCGTAGCGTTGATGCCAGGATGAGACAAGTCGTGGAAGCTCTGTGATGGAAGGGCGGAGTCTGGCTGGGACTACAGGTCTAGGTGTGGCCGTTGAGGTGTCGCACCAGAGACGTAGATGCGGATGATCAGGGACTGGGAAGTCACGGATGATCAGAGATGAGGATTGTTGCAGCTTCGGCAGGTCAGGATCGTTGGCTTGGTGTAGGGCGATGTCGGCCAGGCTCAGAAGGCCGGGTGAAGGTGTAGCTGCGGCAGAAGCTGGCGCAGACACTGAGCTGATCCGTGAGATGGCGTCAGCTACCGGGTTGAGGTGTCCAGGAACATGTCCGATCTTGCTGGTGTGCTGCAGAATCAGGTCCATGTGACGTTGTTCACGGAGAGAATGGTTGGCGTTGCCGTTGGCCTTGAGAGCAAAGACGAGCGGCTTGTGGTCCGTGAGGATCTCGAAGTCGCGTCCTTCCAGATAGGGCAGGAAATGTCGCACGGCGAGGTACATGGCGAGCAATTCCCGTCCAAAGGTGCTGTAGCGGCGTTGGGTGGGCGTGAACTTGCGCGAGAAGAAGGCGAGAGGCTGAAGAGAACCACCAACTCGCTGGTGGAGCACGGCGCCGGCTGCTGTGCTGCTGGCGTCAGTGCTGAGGCTCAGAGCTGCATCTTTGACGGGATGAGCGAGCTGGGTGACGTCAGCGAGGGCGGCTTTGGCTGCAGAGAAGGCGGCGTCTGCCTCTGGGGTCCACGTGACTGAAGCAGCTCGGTCGTCTGCGGCAGTCAGGCCGTGGAGAGGTGCCAGAAGAGCAGCAGCGTGTGGGATGAAGCGGTGATAGAAGTTGATCATCCCCAGGAACTTCTTGAGGCTCTTCTTTGACTCTGGACGGTCGAAGTTCTTGATCGCGCTGACTCGATCGTCGAGAGGAGTGATGCCTCCGCTGGAGATCTGGTGGCCGAGGTAGGAGATGCTTTCCATGCCGAAGGCGCACTTCGATGGGTTGAGGAGCACACCGTTGCGGGAAAGACGGCTGAAGACCTCTCGGAGGTGTGTGAGATGTTCCGAGATGCTGCTGCTGGCGATGAGGATGTCGTCTACATAGACGAAGGCGAAGTCCAGGCCACGGAGGATGTGATCCATGAACCTTTGGAAGGTCTGAGCGCAGTTCCGGAGACCGTACGGCATACGGAGGAACTCGAAGGCGCCGAAGGGCGTTGTGATCGCTGTCTTGGCGATGTCTTCTGGGGCCATCGGTATCTGGTTGAAGGCCCTGACGAGGTCGAGCCGAGAGTAGATCGATGTCCCAGCGGCAGGCAGTGAAGTCGTGAAGATGTGGTAGTGGGTACCGGTCAGGCACTGTGATGCGGTTAAGTGCACGGTAATCACCACAGGGTCTCCAATCTCCAGACGACTTGGGCACCATGTGCAGCGGTGATGCATACCGACTGCTGCTGGGTCGGATGACTCCGAGACTGAGAAGGCGCTGGAACTCTGCCTTGGCAGTGGCGAGTCGAGCTGGATCCAGACGGCGTGGGCGGCAGAAGACCGGAGGGCCGGTAGTCTCGATGTGATGTCGGACTGAGTGCTGTGGCTCCGGGTGATGTGACGGCTGGGTGAGGCTGGGGAATTCTCGAAGGAGGTTAAGGAATGTTGGGTTGTCGGTTCCGACGACGGCTGTCAGTCCGGTGGATGGCACTGAAGAGTGGGAAGCAGGTGAAGACAACTCAGTTAGGTGGTCGATGAGACGGCCTCTTAGTGTCGACGAGGAGATCATACGAGGAGAGGAAGTCGGCTCCTAGGAGAGGATGGGAGACGTCCGCGATGATGAAGATCCAGTTGAATCTCTTCTGAGTCCGAGAGAAAGCGTGAGCATGCGCTGACCATAGGTCTGGATGCTGCTGTTGTTGGCTGCTTGCAGATCCAGTCCGTTGGTTCCGCGAGCACGATCGGTGGGTGTCGCTGGAAGAACACTGTACTCGGCTCCAGTGTCGATGAGGAAGGTGATGCCAGTGTTGTTGTCCTTGAGTCTCAGAAGGCCGCTGGCTGGAGGGACGTCAGGGTTGAGCAGGGCAGGTGCAGACGTCTGTGTCACCTGTCCTACTGCTGGTTTCCCGAGGTCTGAGTTGCAGTTGCAGACCACGAGCACGGTGACTGACATGAGCGCGCGTTGGTACCGAACTTGTGGTGGTACCAGCAGTAGGAAGCACCAGCGCCGGTAGACGTGTGGTTGCAGGGGGGTGACGGGCAGCAGCAGACAGGTCGCGTGGTGGACGGTGGCGAGCGCGGCCGGGGGCATGGGATGCAGACCTCTTTCGGCGGCGCGTCTTCCACCAGTGTGGCGACTGATGTTGTGAGGGCCGTGATACCAGTCAGCAGCTGGCTCATCAGGTCTTGGAGATGGAAGGGTCCTGCAGGAGCAGCAGGTGAGGCTGCAGCAGGCGCAGAAGTCGATACCGCGGCGAGAAGGCTGAGGTAGGTGCAGCGACGTCCGACTGCTGCGGAAGCTCCAGGAGTCGGTCGGCAGTGCTAGCGATGGTCGCAGGTCCGTCCCAAGCGGCAGGCACTGGAGGAAGGGCTGAGTCGAGGCG
>NW_024883823.1:0-46218 GCF_019059575.1 Amphibalanus amphitrite
TGTTGAAATTCTGCAGAGAGATAGTATCTGTAATGCAATAGCACCTGACAATCGCCAATGCCTAATACAACTGTTGGCTTCAATCTTTCCACTTGGTGCGCTTTGCCAGCCATTAACCCGCGCCCCGCGGGGATCCTGGATTTCCACGCCCTGCTGGGGGTTGAACTCCCCTTCTAACTCGGCTCCTGGGGCACGTAGCGATACGCGAAAGGCTGCGTTCGAAAGAGCGCCAAAAATAATGACAAAATCACTCCAGTCATTGTTTTGGTCAGGTCAAAGGTCAAGTCACGAGGTCATTGAAGGCAAAACTTTTGGGGCTAGTTGGAGCCGATTCTGACAATTTACAGTACCTTTGAAGGTGACTTACCTAAGGTACCTTTGTCCCTGCCGTCCCACCTACCGAGCGATGGTGTGGCAGTACGCGCGCACGGTGTTCACCAGCAGCACAGCTCACGAGGACGGCTCATCCTGAAACACCAAATCCACCTTCACGTCAAACAGCGCTCTGCCAAGCCTAGATCGTCGCACATAGTTGACAGAGAAGAGGTGCCCCAGTGCAGCGGTCGGTGCGCTGGACGCTCGGTGCCGGTGGCTGAGCGCGCTGGCTGGCTCGCTGAGCGGCCGTACCTGAGTGGGCGCCGCGGCGCGTGGTCCGCCCAGCACCACCAGCCGGCCAGAGCCGCCGGCAGCCGCCGGAGAGCCGCTCACTATAATGGTCCGCTGCGGAGTGCCTGCAACACACACAGAGTGCACACTGAGTGCCTACATCGCAGACATACCGACAGGGTGGCTGCAACACACGCACAGAGCAGTAGCGGCGCAACAACTTCAATTAAGGGAAGGCACTGCCGACTTTGGGTCCCATTCTTTCCATGCAACGCCCATAGGGCTAACGTTAAAATGCCAAAATCAAACGGGGTTCGGTGCCCCGGTGCCCTCCCCGTTCCGCCGCCTATGGCACAGTGCCTAGTGTCAATAGCACCGTCCGTTGGGTAGGTAATATCAAATATCCTAGCTATCATAATCTAAAAAAGGCAGAGATTCAAATGGGACTGAAACTGCTCAATGCTTATGCAGTAGAGTACATGACAAAATTGAAAATGATCAATGAACATTTTGCGCTAGGCACATCATGCATGTGTCGCAATTTCGCATTATGTTTGCATGTGTGTTTTTGAAAACGTAGCCCCGCTACGGTTCGAACACACAACCCACCTACCAGAACTCCACCGATCTACCGTCGCGCCACCGAACCGTTGCAAATGTAACGGAGACTGGGGCGGGTGCGTGTTGTGTAGCCGAGCGTTCGAGCTGAAATGTGGAACTACCCAGCGCCCAGCCGGCCGGATGACGTCACACCACGGCCAGTGCCGGCGCGGCGGCAGACTGGCCGAGATTGGCATGGTCTTAACTTGGCGACAAGGGCGGATCCAAGGGGGGGGGGGCCAACGGGGCCATGCCCCCCCCCCCCCAAGACGGTCAAAGGGGGGCCATACTATCTTTTGGCTCCCCCACCCCCCAGACAAAAGTCAAGAAAACTAAAAAATAAACATTCTCAAAGTTCCTATGCTGAAAAACTGAAATATTGCTTTGATGATTGAGTGACCTTGGGGCAAACGTGAAAAACTCTGCCAACCAGAGTCAAAATGGCCCGTGCCGGCGAGGGTTAACATGTAGGAGAAATCGACATGATATCACATTTTTATTCGCATTCATAGGCACGTGTTCTGTATTGTGTACTGGTTGGTTTTAATTGCAAATTTGTTGGAGAATAAGATTGTCATTAGGCACTTTTTTTAAAGAAAAAGGTATTTCTAACGTTTGCCATGGCCAAATGTGTGATTCTTGTCAGAAAACTGAGGAATGATCATAACAACACTGAGTATAATCAACTTCAGCTTGAGAGATTTCAGAAGCTTCTTAATAGCTGAAGCTTCTTCATAGTTCATTAACACTATTAACCAGGAGCTTTATTGTCTCATGCCTGAATGTATATGGATTTAAACCTCGCCCGTATTGGCGTTTTGTCAGCCGCGAACGTATAGGGGGGGGGGGGGAGGTCCGTTGCCCCCATTGCCGTTTGGCCGCTGATCGAGCTAGAGCTTTGCGAAAAAAAAAAAAACGTGACGAGAGGAAGACGATGATACCCAATTTAAGGTCCTAGGTCATTGGTTCATGGTTGACCTTCCAGGTCAGGTCAATGACCCAAAAGTCGGGAAAATTGGGACCTGTTAGAGCGTCGTAAGTGTGGCTGAGCTTTTTCGGGGTGCTGATCACGAATATCGTGTTAGTGTTGATCCCAGAAGATGTCTTCATGCATTTAGGCCAGGTCGGGTCAGGTCAACCAGTAGTGGTCCTGCCGGGTATTCGTAGTATGTACGTGTCAACCGCCTCTGACAGCTTCGTAACATGTTACGAAGGCACCAAAAGTACGTCGTAAATGTTCAAATGGTTGCTGAATTCGAGTTCAGCTCCAAAAACTAGCCTAGAAACATGTAAAACTCGAAAAAGTGAACTGAGGTCATCAAAGGTCATTGGTCAATGACCTGACCTGACCTTCAGGTGACCTTCACACCCATCCAAATGCATGGAACCAACATCATATCACATGTTTGAACGCTTGAAACCACGAAAAGACTGCAAACGCGCGGCTAATGCGAGCCAACATACGCCGAATCGCGATCCCGGCCAAACATGGTCTCGAGAAATAGGTCACAGGTCAAAGGTCACTTCGGTCAGGGTAATTAAAGTTTAAGAGTAGATGCAAAATTGATTAACTCGAGGGTACTGAAAGCTTCGTCGCGATTAGCCGTTTTTACGCGAGTTATTCGCGAAAAACCGAGGGGGTGGGGTCTGTTCGACCCCTCCCCCCTATACGGGCGAGGGTTAACAGAGGAAGACACAATTTCCCCTTACCTGTACTTGTTTTTGAAGTGTTTCAAGCGTCATTTTGAGAAGGTGCTTTATACAGTTAGGGGGTGCATGTGCACCCCTAAAACCCCTAATGCTCCACCATATGTCACTAACTAAACCCACTATTTGAAGTTATAATTAATGACACATGAGTAGTTTTCACTCAACATAGTAGGATAATTAAGCATTAAATGCAAAATTAGAGGTTGAGGTTGTCCGGCATTTAGCCCAACAGGATACCTCTTCAATCGTCCTAGCTGAACCCGGCATAAGCTCAGCTTGTCTGAACTCGGACACACCATCAACATTGCCGAGTCTGAATTTGAGCTCGACGCCGGGCCATGGGCCTGAACTTTGTGGTCATGGGCGCGGGAGCTGGGGGTCAGAGGGGGCAGCCTGCCCCCACAACTCTGGGGCCGTGGGGGCGCTGCCCCACAACTTTTCATAGAGCTAGGAACCGTCGGGGCAGCTTGCCCTCCCTGAATTAGCGGTTGTGGGTCACAAAGGAAAACTAAGGGGAAGAAAACATTTAAGAAAAAATCCCCCTCTCTACCTGGCTTGACAGCTCATGTGGAAGATTTAAGCCTTTATTCTACGTTACCAAAAAGGTAGTTCCTTGACTCAGCTGAGACAAAATATCTCACTTTTTGCAAATGTTTTCGTTTCGTTTTTTCGATGAAAAGGCGAAGGGTGAAAAATAAGTGGCCTAAAACCGGTGAGAAAACTAGATTTGGGGGTACCCTAGGTTTGGCTAGTCCCAACCGGTTGCCCCCCCCCCCCCAAGACGGCCGGCTGGATCCGCCCTTGCTTGGCGAAGAGGCACTGGCGGATCCAGGGGGGGGGGCATTAGGGGCATATGCCCCCCCCCCCCGACAGGAGCCTGGGGAGGGCATTCAGTACAAGTATGCCCCCCCCCCCGTTCAGACTTACACTTCTTACGCCTATAACGAGGAACTAAATACGAGGGCAGCGCTTTTCGAGGAGCGCTGTGGCCCGAAGGTTTGGACTTTGAATTGTGAAAAACGCCCGCCCGCCGCAAAACGCAAACACCGCAAAACGCACGCCCGAAACGCCAACGCAAAGGTCACAAAAAATAAACAAACGCCCGCCCGCCGCAAACCGCAAATAAAAAAACGCAAAAACGCCGCAAAACAATAAAACCGGCCGCATCGCACGCCCGCTAACCGCCAACCGAAAACGCCAAAAAATCGCCCGCCCACCCGCCGCCAAAAGCAAACACCAGAAAAAAAACAACGAAAAAGCGGCCGCCAACCGCAAACAAATTTAACACCGCAAACGACGCAAAAAAGAAAACCGCTCGCATCGCCCGTCCGCCCGCCCGCCCGCCGCAAAAGACAAACACCGCAAAAAAGCACAAAACGCCCGCCCGCCGCAAAACGTAAACACCGCAAAACGTGCAAAACGCACGCCCGAAACGCCAACGCAAACGGCGAAAAAAAATCGCCCGACCGCCGCAAACCACAAAAAAAAACGCCGAAACGCCGAAAAAAAATAAAACCGCCCGCACCGCACCGACGCTAACTGCTAACCGAAAACGACTTAAGTCGCCCGCCAGCCGCCAAACGCAAACACCGCAAATAAGCGCCCGGCCGCAGCAAGATAATAATTTATCAACGACTGGCATACCGCTAGGTTGGTCATTTTCACTGATCAAAAAGATATCTGCAAAAATCTCCGAGATGAAAGCGCCCGATTAAAAAACGGATGGCACGTGCGTGTTCCTCGCCCCCAACTTCCTTCAGGTCAATCGTCATTTGGGTCACCTAACGTATTGACGACCGGCTGCGTGGAATGAATATTGCGCCAAGAAACGTAAGTATATTGTCAAAAAGAATCCCCAGAATGGTGGATCCCAAAAGTTTGAAAATACCACTTTGACCCAATGGACGACACCTCAAACAGTTGCCGACCGGATGACACCCATTGTTTGGTCACCCACGCCATAGTATGCATCATGGGTGCGCCGAAATGACCAAAAGTCCCAATTTCCGGGGTGCAGGGTCATTTTCAACGGCACGTGGCACGTGGTTCTGGACTTTTCCGGCCACTTTGCGACATACCCATGGGTAGTGCACCGAATGGTGGTTGATCCGCATGGAAGAAAATGGGGGGTCGTTTGGATCGTTTTCGAGCAATCTGGCGTGGGACGCATTTTTTCATTTTGCCCATTGGCTTAACACGGGAATTTTCAAAGTCACGTGGCACGTGCACCAGATGGTCCGCGGAGGGGAGACCCATACCAGAACGTAGATCACCTGGCCCACTAGAAATCCTGAAAAAATCAGAATTTTTGGAACAGCCGTTTTCTCGAGCATCAAGTTGTACTGATCTCAGGCAGCTTTTGCCAAATTGTCAGGGAACTCAGATTTGTTTTTCAATAGAAAAACACAATTCTAAAGAATAGTGTTTTAACTATTGACAACAAACCTTCGGTTAAAAATGGATTAGAAAGCCTTCCTAGTAACTACTTTTGTGATCAGAGTCGTTTTAGTAACCTCAATTTAGTTATCATTGCTTTATTTTGTCCAAAAATATGTTGCTTCTTAGTTCTTACCACAGGGGAGTCATGCAGCTTCAACCCTTTTGACCGTATTGTCTAACGATGGCACTCATATTGCGCAAACCAGGAATCGGCCGCCGCCTATGCTTGGGATAGGGACGGTTAGAATATGATTTACCTGTACCAGCATAACGCCTTTTGGGGCGACTAACGGAGCGAGCGAGAGGGTGGGCCTTGCACGTGCGAAATTGCGAGGGGGTACCTCCAACTGACTTGTGCACGGCACCCTACTAACCGGTCTCTAGCGACGTGCCAAATTTGGGCACAATCGGCCCAGCCGTTCTCGAGATCTGGAAGCGGCACCCTGCACGTGCGCACGTGCAAAATGGGTCCCAACTGACTTGTGCAATGTGCACGGCACCCTACTAACCGGTCCCTGTGTAGCAAATTTGAGCGCAATCGGTCGAGCTGTTCTCGAGATCTGGAAACGAGCACGTGCGCACGCGCAGCAGCACCCCAACTCTGGCACATGGATATGCAGTGCCAAGTGGGTGCCTACCTACATGCCAGCTTTCAGCGCAATCGGCCAAGTAGTTACCGATGTATTGCAACAATTACAAAACGGACACCTCTTCTTTTTGCACGTGGCACGTGCATAAGGGGTCACCCACATGCATCAGGAATAGTCCAATACTTGGTAGAAGGAATGAAGCTACCCTACAAAAATTACCGCGTGTAAATCGGTCAAGTGGTTGCTGAGATATAAGCCTCGCAAAAGCGTGACCAGTCACGGCCGGCCGGCCGCTCATACTCAGAAATTTCCGTTAATCTAAGGAAAGACTACGCTCGCTTCGCTCGCTCCGTAATGACCGCAGCCAGTGCAGCGTAACGGGGGGGGGGGGGGGCACAAAGGGCGCGTGCCGCCTCATTAGATGCATGGTGCCCTATGGGCCCGAGAGGCCCTGCACTCTGCAGTGCCAATTGCCGCTCAGGGTCGAAGCGTGCCTTATTTCGACTGAGATAAGACCCACAGGACTCGTGAGAGCACCTCACGGAGTCACGGGCTCCTGAGTCGCCACACATCACACATCTCCATAAGGGCCCCACTCCGGCTTCTGAGGGCCCTGTGCTGGCCTCTGAGTGACCTTGCTGACCTATTAAGCGTCAGCTCTAATTAGGGTCCTGGCCCATACCCGCATGGAACGGCTCCACACCAGTGTCTCTGAGGGCCCATAACGGCGCCTGTGGGGGTCTCACACCGGCGCCTTTGAGGGCCCAACACCGCCACAATCTGAGGGACTAACACTAATATTAAGGCCCTACATCGGCGGCGGCTCTGAGGGCCCCACACTGGCGCCTCTGAAGGTCTTACACAGGCGCATCTGACGGCTACCTACCTGCAACTCTGTGGGCCCCACACTGGTGACTCTGAGGGCTCCCAGTGACGCCTGAGAGTACCACGCCGGTCTCCAGGATCCCACAGGGCTCCTGAAGGCCTCTGCTGGCCCTTGCTGGTCTCTTGAAGACCCCTTGACCCCATGCATGTGTCTCTGAGGAGTGAGGACTCCCACAACGATGCCTTTGAAAGTCTCCACCGGCGACTGTGAGGGCACCACACAGACACGTCTGAGGGCCCTACATCGCCACCTCTGAGACAGCAGTGTCTCCTGAGGCCCCACATCGGCGCCTCTGGGGCCCCACACCAGTGCCTCTGGCAGCCAGCCACCAGTAACTCTGTAGGTCCTACACCGGTGACTCTGAAGGCCCCACCGGCGTCTGAGAGTACCATGCCGATCTCTAAGGACTCCACAGGGCTCCTGAAGATACTGCCGGCCCTCACTTGCCGGCCTGTGAAGGCCCATTGTTGGCATCATACGGCCCGTTACCGGCCTCTGAGGGCCCTTTGTCGGTCTCTGAGAGGTCCTACTGGGTTATTAAGCATTCGCATTTCGCACCAACAACTCCAAGGGCCCCACACACAGCCATATATGAATGGTGTGGGCTTAGGGCCACACCAGTGACTGAGGCACCACAACGGCGTCAATGTGAGGGCCTCACACCAGCACCTTAGAGGGCCCACACCGGCTCCTTTGTGGTTCCTGCACCAGTGCCTCTGAGGGCCCCACACCACTGCCTCTGGGGAACCCACACCGATACCTTTGATGGTCCCACGCCAGTACCTCTTAAGGTTCCACACCGGCGGCCCTGGGTCGGCTCTATACACCAGTCATTCTGAGGGCCCCACCGGCCCCACCAATTTTCGTCGATTTCTGGCGCTGCCCGGGTATTTGTCCCAAAAGCCTCCTCCTCCTGGATCTGCCAATGGGAGTCAGGTGTCCTACCATTTCTGTTTTTTTTTTATAAGAAAAAAAAATTGAGTCAGGGCTATGACGAAAAATAGTTAAGTGGCCTAAATCCGATGAGAAAACAGGATTTGGGGGTACCCTAGGTTTGGCTCCGTGACCTGGTATGCCCCCCGCGCTGAAACCCTGGATCCGCCAGTGCGAAGAGGCATCGGACGCCAAACCTCTGCTCCAGCTATTTATCACATTTCATTTAGCGCATTGTTTCTTTGATGTGTGTGAGCTATCAAGTCCTTCAAATACCATATGTGTAGGTGAGCGTACCTGCATTTAGTGTATGCTATGCTATGTGGATTGAAAATTGGGGGCACATCAGACACGCTGCGCAATGGATTCTGGCATAGCTTGGTTGATTCTGGCTTCGTGTCTTCTCGCAAACCATTGAAAGGGAGGACGTCATTTTTAAAGTTTGTTAGGTGCACTCAAACGTTTAAAGATAAGCAACCACTCATTGAATTTCTGGCGAGTGATGGTGGAACGTTCTGTTCACAAACGACTGAGTAGTGAGTACCTTCCTGGTTACCTACCTGCAATGGCAAATACAAGATACCTATAAGAAACAGGTAGGTCGGATGTTTTGAGTAAAGCCCTGGTGACGTCACTGACATTTCTTATATGGAGAATTTCGCCTATAAGGAAAATATTTTACAAACGAAAAGTTGAATTTATTAGGGAAAAATACAACCTTTCAATTTCATCATGAAAGTTATATAATTTAATTAAAAAACTTGAAATCCTTTGAGTGTTTGTCCCAACCCCCTGCTATACCTTTGGTCACGTGACTGCCATGATTAACTTTGCGTTTTGCAATGTTGTGACTTAAACAGAAGTAATAAATGTTACAAGTGTATTATTTATGATGTTTTAGGCAGCAATCGTGTAGGGTAAGGGCGGGTAAGAGGACGCGGGTGATAAGAGTACGCATCAGCTGTTTCGGTTGCTTAGCAACGCGGGTTTGTCGAGTTCATGAAGTGACATGAAGCCGTACGTAAAAACGTACGTCAAGATCGATTGGGGATAAAAAAGCAATGGACCGTCAGAATCATGCACACACATACACTCAAATACACTCAACATTCGCAACCATACCACCGACTATCACTTCCGCTGACGACACAGCCAGAAGTGTGACTTTACGGCGCTCCTAAAACTCTTCAGGTCGAGGTCCAAAAGGGCAGCGGGCAGCTGGTTTAACCTTCGCCCCAGTGGAGGGGGGGGGGGCATATGTTACCACCAGTGGCGTATTCAGGGGGGGGGGGCATGGGGGCAATGGCCCCCCCCCCTTTCCGCCCAGCCGCCCAGATGGCGCCCCAATTAGCGCCGACTAGGCTGTTGCCGTTTTACAGAGGGAACATGAATTAAAGAGTGATGTGAAGGCAGGGATCGAACTCAATATCTCTTTGGGGGTGCCTGGAGACCCGAATGTTCTCCAGGACACCCCCAACTAGGACCTGAGCCCCCAATTATGAAGGACGCCCCTCCGGAAACCAGAATATTCCGAACCCCCAGGGTCGATGGCGCCCCTGAAGAGCCGCTGGCACCCAGCTGAACGGAACAGTCGCCTCTTTAAAGGTTGATGGCGCCCCTCTAGAGCATCCGGCGCCCCTCTGAAGTTCACAGCTGCCCCAATCGGCCCTATTCAAGATCGATGGCGCCCCCTGAAACCACTAGCGCCCCTCTAAGGCACCCGCATTCTTCTCAAGATCACAGTCGCCCTATCCGAGATCAATAGCGCCCTCAAGAGCCACTAGTGCCCCCCCCCCCTTGAGGCTGAAGTTGTTCCGATTGAGACTTAAGTCGCCATTCAAGCCCAACGACGCCCCTCCAGAGCGTCCGGCGCGCTTCTGAAGATCACAGTCGTCCTCATCCGAGGTCGCTGGCGCCCCTCAAAAGTCACTGGCGCCCATCTAAACGGAGATTACAGCTGCCTCATCTTAAGATCGATGGCAAACCTCTGAAACCAATGGCACCCTTCTTAGAGTACCCGGCGTCCCTCTGAAAATCACATTTGCCCCATCCGACACAACGCCCCTTGACACTACAGTCGCCCCACCCAAGCTCAAAGCGCCCCTCCAGAGAGTGCAGCGCCCTGCTGAAGGCAACAGTGGCCCCATCCATGGCCAATGGTGCATTCAACACAGTCTAAAGATCACAGTCGCCCCATCAACCAGAGGTCGCTGGCGCCCCTCAAGAGCCACTGGCGCCCACCTGAACCGGGACTTCAGTCGGCCCATCCTAGATCAATGGCGACCATATGAAACCACTGGCGCCCCTCTGAAAATCCCAGTCGGACCATCCGAGATCAATGGCGCCCCGCCCCATTCAAGATCGATAGCGCCCCCCCTTTCCTGAAACCACTGACGATAGGTAATTATTTGACAATGGGGCTTTCTCATGGACACCAAGGGCCTTTTTCAAGATGCAGCAACCAGACGGCGCCGAGCTGGGCTAGGATGTGCCAAGCGTTTCTTATAAGGCAGCCTCGTTAGTGCCACCCCTCGTTGCGATACCGCCCCTCAATTTGCGACGCCGCCTCTTCACCGTACAATGCCACTCCTCAATGCAAGTGGTACCCCTCAGGCGCAGTGCCGCCCATGATTGCGATGCCGCCCCCGCCTAGCAGTGCGGTACCGCCCCCAGCGTATGTGTTTTTTAATTGAACCTGCTGGGGGTGTTTGAACACCCTCATCTAACTCAGCTTGTGGGCCACGTCGAGACACGCAGTAGGCGGCGTTCGAAAGAGCGTCAAAAACTATTATCAAACTACTTAGGTCATTGTTAAGGTCAGGTCACCAGAGACAACCAAGAATCAAATTTAACCGATTTTAGCATTTTTCGACAAAGCGGCGCATAAGTCAGGATTCAGAAGGAGATTGAGCTACAGCGCCGCAGCAAAGCGCAATCGATACCTCTTTTTATGCTCTTTCTTATTGATTATCTCAGATTTGACCTAAGGTAGGTAAACGTTTTAGCCGTAAAATATACGTATTCACGTTGGACGTTTACCTGTAATACCTTTTGGTTCAGACCTGCACGAGATTAGTTTAACCGGCATCGTGTTCCATTTTTCGAGACTAGTCAAATGAACTAAGAATTCGACATTAACCCGGCAGTTGCTGGGGTATTTCGCCACCCACCGTTTGCTGGGGGGGGGGGGGGGGCAGCCGATAACTCGAGAACCAATAGGCGCAGCGAAACGCACTAGGCGGCAAACGAAAGAACGCGACGAGACGCTTCAGATGAGTACTTTAAAGTTGAAGTTTGAGGTCACAGGTCGGGTCAAGGTCAGGTCAAACACCTGAAATCGGGCTTTCAGTAGCATGGACTTCAGGACTTCGCAATGGGCGCCTCTCGTCATAAACTCTGTCAAAACGGTGCACAATCCATCACATAAGGCCTACAAGACTGTCAGCTCCATGTAGGGGTCAGTCAAGCATAGGTCAGGGTCAAGGTCAGGTCAACCGGGTAGGCACATATCCCCGAAAATCAAAACTGATATTCACAGCTTGTGACACATGTTTTATGGGTAATTTGGGGCGTAGAACACGATGGTGACATTCATTTTATCATATGTGTACGTGTTTGGCTCAAAAAGTTCAATTTAAGAAATGCATGTATCATGGTCGTGAAGTAGTCACGAGAAATTGCCAAGATTCAGTTCAAGATTTTGGGAAATTCGGAACGATAATCAATAATCGAAGATAGCCATTTGATTGGTCATGGTATTGGCAGTCTAATGGCGTTTACGGCATGCCTGTATGTCTATTCTGTGATTTTATATGATTTTTTTAACATGTGCCGTTTTTGGTCGAAAACTCAGAAATCATGACGTCACTAAAACCTCGATATCTCAAAAATTTTCCGACCAATTTTTTGAAACTTTGTCAAAATACACTTCAACCTATGCCCTACAGGTACCCAAAATTTGGCGCGCCTGCGGCGCGCCGTTTTTATGCTATGGCCCGGCGAAAAAAGTGGGGGCGTTTAACGCCCCCCCCCAGCAACTCGCGGGTTAAAGGGCATTTTGAGATTATTTGACCTAAGGTGAAGGTCATCACCTAGCCGGGAAAGGTCATTACGAGCGAGCGAGCGCAGCGAGCGAAGCGAAGTCTTTTCAATATAACGGAAAAATCTCAGTATGAGCGGCCCGGCCCGGCCCGGCCCGGCCCGGCCTGTAACGCTTTTGAGAGGCTTATATCTCAGCAACCGCTGGACCGATTGGCCTGCAGTCTTTTTTGCTGGGTAGCCCCATCCCTTCTACCCCGTAATTGACTACTTTTGATACATCCCAGTGACCGTCGTGGCACGTGCCACGTGAAAAGTCGAGGGTGTTCAAGCAGTTTTGCAAAAGTAATGATTTTGAGAGGCCCATATCTCAGCAGCGGCTTGAGCGATTGTCTTGCGGTAATTTTTATAGGGTAGCGGCATCCCTTCTACCAAAGGTCGGATACTCTTGATCTATGTGAGTGACCCCCACTGCACGTGCAAAATACAAAAAGAAGAGGTGCCAAATTTGTTCCCATTTCAGTAACTCGGTAATTACTGGGTCGATTTTGCTGAAACTTGGCATACAGGTAGGCACCCACCAGGCAATGCATTCCCATGTGTTGGGGTTAGGGTGCTACTGCACGTGCGCACGTGCAGGGGGCGTTTCCAGATCTCGAGAACGGCTGGGCCGATTGCGCTCAAATTTGGTACATGGCTTGGGACCGGTTAGTAGGGTGCCGTGCAAAAGTCATTTTGGACCCCGTTTGCACGTGCGCACGTGCAAAATGCCGCTTCCAGATCTCAGGAACGGCTGGGCCGATTGTGTTCAAATTTGGCACACCGCTAGCGACCGGTTAGAAGGGTGCTTTGCACAAGCCCGTTGGAAGTACCCTCTTGCCCTTCCGCACGTGCAGGGCTCACTAGCTCGCTCGCTCGTTCTTCGCCCAAAAGGCGTTTTACTGGTATTACATATTAGTCGATCCGTATTGTAGAGAAGGAAAATAATTATATAAGGCGTTTCATTGCTCTACCATATCTCTATCAAAAGTTATTGTCCAAAACCTACTGGAGACCTTTCATGTCCTGAGATGACCTCAGTAACATAAAAGTGGTCACATCACGAGTGAAATTTTCCGATGAAATGTGTCATATATAGGGGAGAGTGGGGTAATTTGGCCGCTTTTTTTAGAAAACGATGTAACTAAAAATCGATAACACATTTCTGCATTTTCTCAACGCTGACAGGTGTGGCATACATTTTACTTTCCTGGACAGTAAACTTGAAGTGATAGGGTAACTACTTATATTGAAATTGTGACGTATTACAAAGGTCTGCAAAGCGGCCAAATTGCCCCACTAGCAGGGTTATTTGGCCGGGGGTGTGGGGCAATTTGGCCGGTGTTAGTTTGAGGCCATGATTTTTGTTATCGGCGAGTCAGCTTCACATTCAGCAATGACGCGTGTCCTACGACGCATTTGAAGCATTTTGGAGGTTGACTCAGCCGTCACAGGGGTCGAAAATAGTCAAAATAGCGGCTTTAGATGCGATGACAGTTTTTTATGAATAGCTTTTGAAGTAATCAAGTTAGGCCAAAACTAAAAGTACCATCGTAATTCTCTCGTCATTCCGCATCGAAACATGTACGTGTTGACCTCGAGAGGTCAAGGTCAAAGGTTGGCTTCAGGTCACGTTACCTCAGGTCGCTTGACCTCAAGGTTACGTGAGTTCAAGGTCATCATGTATATCATTCGATGCGCCTTGACGAGCTGAACACAATGAGACCATTTGCGCGGTTGTATCTTTTTTCTGTAAGTATTTATTAGCAAAAAAGCGTTAGGTAACCGTTGATGACGTCACATGCCCTTACAGCTGTCCAATAGGAAATATGGCATCAAGGTAGTCAAAGTTGGTCAGGAATTATGTCCTTTATGGTATAATTGACCATGACAACTCGGCCGTCCCAGCATAGTGACTCTGAGCGCACCGGCCAAGTTGCCCCGCTAGTCCCGGCCAAATAACCCCACATTGCCATTCTGAAAATTTTTGTCTATAAAGTCGTCATGGCTGTACAGAACTAGATGAAATTGCTCTTGGAACCGCTGAACACCCTCAAGAATGGCGCTATAATGTTGGAATTCGTTTACAGCCCAAATACTACATGTTATACAAATTTTAAAACGGAAGTAAAAGTTACCATTTTCTAACGAAATTCACGTTTTATTAATTTTGAATAAAACTAAGAGGGGGAAAGTTTTGACATTTGCTCTCGAGTTAGTTCTGCCGATGACAAATGAATAGAGACTAAAGTTATTTCATTCACTTTTATCAGTTTTCGTACAGGTGGGGGCGGCCAATTTACACCACCGGCCAAATTACCCCACTCTCCCCTACCTGTATCCCGATGTCTGAGGGTGTTTTCGTTCAGAAGGAGAGCATTTCAATTTTCTCCCATTAAACTGCGCCGTGCTGGGGGGAGGGGGGGGGGGTGAATTTTACGCCCTTCCCCTTAGGTTTTTCGCGAATATCTCAAAAACGGCGTCGCCAAGCGCCATCGTTTTTGGTACGCATGTTTATACATCTTTTCCACACAACTTGAGAAAATTTCAGACCCGGATCGTTCAAGGTCAGGTCACCAGGTCACTTCAAGCGACCTTACCTCAGAAAAGGTTTTAAGGTAGTGTGCCACCTTCCAATGATTTCCCATTAGGATAAGAAGCTTCTGTTTTTACCTAATATCGCAAAAAATCAAAAATGGGCCTGGAATAGTGCCTTTTTCGCCTAAAAGTTTATCGGTTTTTCGATATGTATAACAACTGTAGTGGGCTGACCTGCAAACAGGCGTCGGCAACAATCGCGAATGCGGCGCACATGTGACAATAAGCAAAGGTCATTATAGAGTTACGACGTACGGGAATGAGTTATCAGCTGACGTCTGTCAAGACAGCCTCAGATTCAGATTCACTTTCAGAATCACATTCGGACCCCCTTAGATTTTCATAAAAACTGGTCCATGTGTACAGTTTTGGACGCTGATTCCAATGGTGAAGTCTGTTTTTCGCCACATATTATACTTTGGCCCCTAGAGGCATTCAAAGTTTTTTTTGGGCGAAGGGGGACCCCCTTAGATTTTCATAAAAACTGGTCCATGTGTACAGTTTTGGACGCTGATTCCAATGGTGAAGTCTGTTTTTCCCCACATAAAATACTTTGGCCCCTAGAGGCATTCAAAGTTTTTTTGGGGCGAAGGGGGACCCCCTTAGATTTTCATAAAAACTGGTCCATGTGTACAGTTTTGGACGCTGATTTCAATGGTGAAGTCTGTTTTTTCGCCACATATTATACTTTGGCCCCTAGAGGCATTCAAAGTTTTTTTTTGGGGGAAGGGAGACCCCCTTAGATTTTCATAAAAACTGGTCCATGTGTACAGTTTTGGACGCTGATTCCAATGGTGAAGTCTGTTTTTCGCCACATATTATACTTTGGCCCCTAGAGGCATTCAAAGTTTTTTTGGGGGAAGGAGGACCCCCTTAGATTTTCATAAAAACTGGTCCATGTGTACAGTTTTGGACGCTGATTCCAATGGTGAAGTCTGTTTTTCGCCACATATTATACTTTGGCCCCTAGAGGCACTCAAAGTTTTTTTTAGGGGAAGGGGGACCCCCTTAGATTTTCATACAAACTGGTCCATGTGTACAGTTTTGGACGCTGATTCCAATGGTGAAGTCTGTTTTTCGCCACATATTATACTTTGGCCCCTAGAGGCATTCAAAGTTTTTTTGGGGGGCGAAGGGGAACCCCCTTAGATTTTCATAAAAACTGGTCCATGTGTACAGTTTTTGACGCTGATTTCAATGGTGAAGTCTGTTTTTCGCCACATATTATACTTTGGCCCCTAGAGGCATTCGAAGTTTTTGGGTCGAAGGGGACCCCAATAGATTTTCATAAAAACTGGTCCATGTGTACAGTTTTGGACGCTGATTCCAATGGTGAAGTCTGTTTTTCGCCACATATTATACTTTGGCCCCTAGAGGCATTCAAAGTTTTTTGGGGCGAAGGGGGACCATTGGAATCAGCGTCAAAAACTCTACACATGGACTAGTTTTTATGAAAATCTAAGGGGGTCCCCCTTCCCCCCAAAAAACTTTGAATGCCTCTAGGGGCCAAAGTATAATATGTGGCGAAAAACAGACTTCACCATTGGAATCAGCGTCAAAAACTGTACACATGGACCAGTTTTTATGAAAATCTAAGGGGGTCCCCCTTCCCCCAAAAAAACTTTGAATGACTCTAGGGGCCAAAGTATAATATGTGGCGAAAAACAGACTTCACTATTGGAATCAGCGTCAAAAACTGTACACATGGACCAGTTTTTACGAAAATCTAAGGGGTCCCCCTTCCCCCTAAAAAACTTTGAATGCCTCTAGGGGCCAAAGTATAATATGTGGCGAAAAACAGACTTCACCATTGGAATCAGCGTCCAAAACTGTACACATGGACCAGTTTTTATGAAAATCTAAGGGGGTCCCCCTTCCCCTAAAAAAAAATTTGAATGCCTCTAGGGGCCAAAGTATAATATGTGGCGAAAAACAGACTTCATCATTGTAGTCAGCGTCAAAAACTGTACACAAGGACCAGTTTTTATGAAAATCTAAGGGGTCTCCCTTCGCCCCAAAAAACTTTGAATGCCTCTAGGGGCCAAAGTATAATATGTGGCGAAAAACATACTTCACCATTGGAATCAGCGTCAAAAACTGTACACATGGACCAGTTTTTATGAAAATCAAAGGGGGTCCCCCTTCCCCTAAAAAAAAATTTGAATGCCTCTAGGGGCCAAAGTATAATATGTGGCGAAAAACAGACTTCACCATTGGAATCAACGTCAAAAACTGTACACATGGACCAGTTTTTATGAAAATCTAAGGGGGTCCCCCTTCCCCATAAAAAACTTTGAATGCCTCTAGGGGCCAAAGTACAATATGTGGCGAAAAACAGACTTCACCATTGGAATCAGCGTCAAAAACTGTACACATGGACCGGTTTTTATGAAAATCTAAGGGGGTCCCCCTTCCCCAAAAAAAATTGAATGCCTCTAGGGGCCTAAGTATAATATGTGGCGAAAAACAGACTTCACCATTGGAATCAGCGTCCAAAACTGTACACATGGACCAGTTTTTATGAAAATCTAAGGGGGTCCCCCTTCGCCCCAAAAAACTTTGAATGCCTCTAGGGGCCAAAGTATAATATGTGGCGAAAAACAGACTTCACCATTGGAATCAGCGTCCAAAACTGTACACATGGACCAGTTTTTATGAAAATCTAAGGGGGTCCCCCTTCCCCCCAAAAAAAACTTTGAATGCCTCTAGGGGCCAAAGTATAATATGTGGCGAAAAACAGACTTCACCATTGGAATCAGCGTCCAAAACTGTACACATGGACCAGTTTTTATGAAAATCTAAGGGGGTCCCCCTTCGCCCCAAAAAACTTTGAATGCCTCTAGGGGCCAAAGTATAATATGTGGCGAAAAACAGACTTCACCATTGGAATCAGCGTCCAAAACTGTACACATGGACCAGTTTTTATGAAAATCTAAGGGGTCCCCCTTCGCCCAAAAAAAACTTTGAATGCCTCTAGGGGCCAAAGTATAATATGTGGCGAAAAACAGACTTCACCATTGGAATCAGCGTCCAAAACTGTACACATGGACCAGTTTTTATGAAAATCTAAGGGGGTCCGAATGTGATTCTGAAAGTGAATCTGAATCTGAGGCTGTCTTGACAGACGTTTATCAGCTGTCTAATCGTAGACAACACAATGTCGAACATAAACTGTAAGCCTGTATTGGTATTGTTTCTTTAATTTGGCTGTCGGACATTAATTTATGGTTTGAAATATGATTTTATGTAAAATAATTGATATGAAACAGCCGACTCTTAAAACCCTCGCCCCGTTGGGGGGGGGGGGGGCATTTTGGTTCCCTCCCTGTCGTTTTTCCTGAATAGCAAGAAAACGGCGGCGCGCAGCGCCACCAAATTTTCAGTACCTTCCCGGGCATCAATTTGACACCTTCACACCAAATTTCAAGTCTTAGGTCACCTTAGGTCAGGAGTTATTGAGGTCAAACTGAGGTCATGTTCGAGCAAAAATGAGCAAAAAACATGCAATCTTGAAACGCTCACCAAATCTACAGTTATCAAGCAATTTCAAAGTTCTTTATATGGTCTAGTAGACAAAAAGCGGCGCTACAAAACTGCTATCTCGGATTTTCAAAATTTTGGGTTTTTGACCCCAAAAATTCAAAAAATTGATTTTTTTAGAAAAACTAAAAAAAATCCAAATTTTTTCCCAAATTTCGAAAAACCCGGAATATATATGATAGTCCCTGCGCTCTTCTATATACATACCAAATTTCAGATCGATATCTCATTTTTTGGCCAAGTTATAGCGAAAAAACTGTTCAAAAATGATGACGTCAAATTTTTGAACTCAATTTTTAGCGATTCTAGACCACGTACGGCAAACCAAAGACCACCATTGAACTCCCCGTGACGAGCTGCATCGATTCGATACCCATTTTATGCAAAAATATTAACTTTGAAATTTGACCTAATTTGACCTGACCTTGACCTGACCTTGACCAAAACGTGACCTAAGCTGGCCCCAAAGGCTGCCTGACCCACATAATCGCATTTGTCATGTAAAATGGGCCATAAAACATGTATCACACGACACTTTCATATTGTGACCCCCCAGCTTGACCTGACCTCTGTGACCTGACCTGGTATCAGTGACCTCAAATAGCAAAATATGTGTTTGAAGAACATTTCCCCATCGATGATTTTCAATGAAATGCATTTTACTCGATTTTACAACGCATTTCTTTAAATGCCTGTAAACGGTGAAAATTAGACCTTTGACCTGACCTGTGACGTCATCGGTTTGACCTGGGTCAATAAAATTGGGTCACAAGGTAGTTCCCTGATAGGGCTATCCAACACCGTTTGCCGCTTGTCGCTAGGTTGCGTGGTTCTCGAGATCTTAGGGGGGGGGGGGCAAAATGGCCCCCCCCCCCCCCAACGGGGCGCGTTGCTCGGCAGAGCCCAACGGGGCGCGGGTTAAGTTATGACCCCATTTCACCACACGCAAGTGGCAGAAATGACAATGATCAGCTGACGCATTTTTCTTGGCCGAATCAGAGCGCGCGGCCCGACGCACCACGCGTATTTGAAAATTCCGACCTCGACGAGCATCAGAAGCCACCTAACAGGCGTGTTCGAAACCGCAGGAGATGATGATGAACGGGTTTATCGAAACTTGATTGGATGAGCCTATCGGTAATAGCGATTTTAGTGTGTGCATTTATTGTTCATAGTAATGTGAAATGTGGTTGGGGTACGACCGACAACCCGTCGGGGCGAATTTCGCACTGGGGTACTCAAAATTTGAAGAATTTAAGACGTTTCCATAAGTTTTGAAGGTATGGGTAAGTTCTAAAAATCCGGTTCTCCTTATCCGGGTCATTAACTCCATATGGTCCAAGAAAGCTGGCACACTACCTTTTAAAGACTCGCGATAGCTACACCGACTGAACGATCACTTTTGAAACTTTCAGAGATTGATGAGACTAACAATATGTATAACATGTTTATCTCGGACTTTTGATATCTGTGACCTAAGGCCAGGTCAATTTTGCGACCTCTCCATTACAAGTCAATGGGAGAAACGATGAAACGCGCCTCTTTTGGACGAATGTTGTTCAATGCCCTCTCAAACATCGGTTCATAGGTAAACAAAACACACTGAATAGGAAAAATGCACCTGTGAGTTGTGACTCTTCTGTATGCTCCTGAGGTCATCTCAGGCCATGAACGGTCACCAGCAGTTTTTTGGCTATAACTTTTGATAAAAATATGCTAGAGCGGTGAAACTACGTCAGATGTGTTCAGCTCGACGATACAGATCGACTGATATGCAGCATGACCCTTTCCGGTCAGGTCATGATCTTGACCTGAGGTCAAATTTTTAAAATGACATTTCAATGTCAACGTATAGTTCTTTCGACGCGTCTCGACGGGAGGAACACGATGCTGGCAAAACAAATCTCGTCACTGTCTTGAGGCAAAAGGTATTGCAGAAAACGTTTTTCTTAAAAACAGATATTTTTGGAGTTTTGCCATCTGGAGGCTAAACCGTGGACCCGATCTCAATTCTGAGGGCAATAATCAGAAAGGTCTGTAAAATGGCTATCGAATGTGCTTTTCCGCGGCACTGTAGCTCTATTGGTTCCCGATTTATCCGTTGGCAGTTTCCAAAATTGCTTAAATGGACTAAATTTGACCTTTGATGACCTCTGGCGACCTGACCTTTGACCTGACCTGAAAACTAAACAAAGCTTTTCCGTCATTATTTTGACGCTCTTTCGATTGCCGCTTACCGCATGTCGCTACGTGGCCCAGGAGCCAAGTTAGAGTGGGTCGCGTGAAAACGCCCCCCCCCCCCCCCCAGCATGACACGGAAAACACAGGCCACCAGCACGGCGCGGTTTAACTAATAGGTAATGGAGAGGTCGCAAAATTGACCTGTCGCTCAATGTAGATATTTTGTCTGGGGATTACGGAAGGCGAATGTTCGATCATGCACACTCACATCATCAAAGGTCGTCTTCTATACTACGTCGGCAGAGGAAATCCTTTACCTCAGTGCCACTATATGGGACAGTCTCACGCCTCATCCATCTGGCACTCATGCAGTCACCCATGTCCACAAGTAGGGGCTGCGCGCACTAGACATCGAATTTAAGGTGATTTGTGGAGAAAAAAGAAAATCCAGAACGTATGTAAGCGTTCAACTTCGGTGGCCTCTGACTGCAGCCGCTGCTAGTATGACAATCAGTTGGGATCTCATGGTGGATCTTATGGTCTGAAATGTTCAAGTCTTTCCTGGATTCCAATTTCGGCAATAAGTCGCAGCGTGAATCCTTCATACTACGTGCGGTCTTAGATTCTAAGCACGGCCACTCCGGTCGACCACAGGCTGCAGCCCACATGTCACTTTGGATCAGTGAGTGAACTTGTATAATTTGTTGCAAAGAATAAAAAATGTGCTCATCGATCAATGTATGTTTTACCGTTTCGAATTCGCATCGCTGCGTTTTTTGAGAATAAAATGTCCGTAGCCTGAGCTCGTTTTCTATATCGTGCTAAATATTCATCAAGATCAAGTTTTTTTTTATAAAACAACACCGGGCTGCAAATTGCATTAATTGGATTTTATGACAAATCAGCGAAACCTAGTTTTTATACTCGTATTTTGCAGCACCTAGTAAATCATGCATGAACATGACGTTACATTTTAGACATACGCCCATGTCGCGAGCTGACAATGGCGCCCCCCTCAAGGGAAAAAGTCGCCCCCTCGAGCACCATGGCCCCCCTTTCGCTGATTTCTGGATACGCCACTGGTTACCACCCTGTCGCGTTTTTGCGTGTGAATAAAAAACCGCGGCGCGCAGCGCCACGCCGCTTGGAGTAGCTTTTTGAACATCAATTTTGGACAATGTGTGAAATTTTTGACCCCAGGTCATGTCAGGTCAGGTCACCAGGTCAAGTTAACCCGCGCCCCACTGGGGTCTGCGTATAACGCGCCCTACTGGGGGGGGGGGCTCTTCATAGCCCCCCCCCTAACTCCGAAATTACTGGGCCGATCGTCAAAATTCAAACGGCGTCTGATAGCCCCGGAAAAACTGTCGTGCGAAACCTAATTTCATTGACTTCAAGGTCACCGATGACGTCACAGGTCAGGTCAAAGTAAAAATTATTAGCTTTTATTATTAAAGCTTATTATTAAAGCTTATTAAAGCTTATTTTATAATATAAAGCTTTTAGCAATTATTTTGGCTTGTTCACATTTTGGGCTCTGGCCGCCGTCTTACCAGTCAGATCAGGCTCATTTTTAGTTTACACACTCGTGAACAGACGCTTTAGATACTCTGAGGGTACCAAACTTGTACTTTGATTTTCAGGTCAGGGTCAGGTCATCACAGGTCACGGAAATATTATATCATGCGTCGGTCACGTGACACATGTTTCATGGTTCATTTACGCCATATATTTCGAATTTGATGTCGTTTGTGTCATTCGAGGTCATTTTGAGTTGAATTTAGCTTAGGTCAGGTCACTTTCAGGTAAAAAAAGGTCATATTTTGAAGTTAATTTTTTTTTCAACAAAAAGGGTGTCTATTGGATGCAGTTTGAGCTCAGGAACACGATGGTGCTATTTATATTGGTGTACGATGTCAAAAACGTACTGAAAAATTGATTTGAAAAAAAAAATTATAATTGTTTTTTTTTGCAATAGTGCGTATAACTGGGCCATTTTTGAAGATATTTAGCTGAAACTTGCTATAGGTAGTAGGTCACAAGCATGTATTCTATCACATATATTCCGTTTTTTTTCTTCAAAAAGTCAAAAAGTTTTTTAAAACAAATCTAAAAATATAAAATTTGAATTTATTATATATAATTTTCAATGTTTTCAGAATTTTGAGAATCCGAGATAGCAGTTTGATAGCACAGTCTATTGTGAGTCCTCTCATGCAAAGAAATTGAATATAGCTTAAAACTGAGCTCTTGGGAGCGATTGCCGTGGCTCAATGTTTTGCGTCGAAATCGGCCGAACATGACGTTACTCTGACGTCATTTCCGGCCGACCTATGATAGATGCGAAGTTCAAATTTTGACACAAGGTGTCAACTTGATGCAGCCGAAGGTACTGAAAGTTTGGCGTCGATACGTCAAGCGGTTTGGAAGTTATTGCAGAAAAACGGGAGGGGGCTATGAATAGCCCACCCCCCCAGTGGGGCGCGGGTTAACTGACCAAGCCTAAAAAAGTTTGCGATGATGTCCAGCCTGCAGTGTTTGTCAGAAAGGTTTCAAACTTGGTGGATTGCATGATGTATGGGCGCATATAATTTGTATATCTCGGATTTTTTATATCCGTGACCTAAGGTCAGACCAGTGGCGTGACCTTACCATTATAAGTCAATGGAGAAAAATGAAAATGTCTCTAGATCCGTGTGTACGCATAGGAACAGTCCAAATATTTCAGAATCACAATGATTTGGACCACCCGTGACGACCAAGGTGTCTTTTTTGCTGATAGCCTCTAGAAAGGTCATCCGAGGTCATTTGAGTCTACAAACAGATTTTTGCCAATAACTCTCGATTGGAAAGAGAGGACGCTGGGGATGGCCTCATTGTGTTTGTCTTGTTGAGACGGCATCGAATAATATGCAACATGACCTTTTCCGGTCAGGTCATGACCTTGACCTGAGGTCAAATTTTCAAGTTGACCTTTCAAGGTCAAATTATAATTCATTCGACGCGTCTCGGCGAGAGGAACACGATTCTAACAATAGAAATGTCGTGGCTTTCCTCAGTCAAAAGTTATTGTCGAAATACACTTTTCGTAAAAACAGGTATTTATGGAGTTTTTGCCCTCTGGAGGCTAAACCGTTGACCTGAGGTCAATTTTGATGATGACCTTATCAAAAGAAGAGTTCAAAAGCTATCGATTGCCTTTCCATGCGTTTTTCTAGCTATCATGGTTCCTGAGATAAATGCATGTTTTCTGAAAAAATATAATAACATTTGGCAAATTTTGACCTTTGATGACCTCCAGTGACCCCAATATTGCTCTAAGATGAAAATGACCAAAATATTTTCAAACGTTCGCATTGATAGCTATCGACTGCTTTTTAGCGCGTCTTTCTAGCCCTGTTAGTTTTTGAGTTAGAGGTGGGTGGTAACATATGCCCCCCCCCCCCCCCACTAGGGCGAAGTTGGCTGAGACCGCCAGTGGGGCGCGGGTTAAAAGCGCCGTCCCCTGGCACGAAAAAGCCCGCTGCACAGCCGCAGTGCGCGTAAGGGGCGGCCGCAGACGAAGGTCACCTCGAGTGGTGCGGTCACCACTGGCCCGCGAATCCACGTTCGTGGCAAAGAGGGCAGCGGTGACAGTCGATTCGCCGCGCACGATCGCACCGTGCGCAGCAGTCAATTCACGTCATTATTCAGGCAGTCATAATTCACGCTTGATTCAGCCAAAAAGTTATTGAACGATTCTTTTTCGATTCAATTTAAAAAATCCCTGATTCAGGGAAAGTATTGTATTTGTTGTGTTCTTTGTGTTGTCATGCAATGATCATCACATGGCAGTATTGTTGATAATAAATTATGTTCACTTCATTTTTTTTTTAGTTAAAAAATCATTAACTTTTTTTTATTCAATCAACCCTGATTCCCAATGCGTTTGATTCAATCATGGCTTGTGAATCGAACAATCCTAACGGTGAATCAAACCTTTTTGATTCAATAAATTCTGTTTGAATCAATCTAATCGATTGAATCACGGGTGAATCGAACACCAGTCAGTGCGCCCCACACGTAAAAAATGCGCAAAATATCCGTATTTTTCGGGCTGCCGACGTAAGGGGAATTATACGTTCCTAAACGGATTTTTCCGATAAGGCCGCCGCGCTGCTCATGTATACGGGGCTACCGAAACGCATTTTTTCGTTCCCTGGCCAGTCGGATATTTCTGTGTAGGCTGAATGACTCATGTAAAGAGGGTAACTGAGGAAACACAATGTGCTAAAATAAGAATTAAACGTGATTAATTGGCTGCACTAGAAGTTGGACGTCCGACGCCTCTTCGCCAATTTAAGTCCATACCAATCTGGGCAAGTCTGCCGCCGGCCGCCGGCACTGGCCAGGGCCGGGGTGTGACGTCATCCGGCCGGCTCGCTGCTGAGTAGTTCCACACTTGGGTAACTGGCTGTCTAACTGGGCCACTGACTGGGTAACTGGCTGTCTAACTGGGCCACTAACTGGGTAACTGGCTGTCTAACTGGGCCACTGACTGGGTAACTGGCTGTCTAACTGGGCCACTAACTGGGTAACTGGCTGTCTAACTGGGCCACTGACTGGGTAACTGGCTGTCTAACTGGGCCACTAACTGGGTAACTGGCTGTCTAACTGGGCCACTGACTGGGTAACTGGCTGTCTAACTGGGCCACTAACTGGGTAACTGGCTGCCTCACTGGGCCACTGACTGGGTAACTGGCTGTCTAACTGGGCCACTAACTGGGTAACTGGCTGTCTAACTGGGCCACTGACTGGGTAACTGGCTGTCTCACTGGGCCACTGACTGGGTAACTGGCTGTCTAACTGGGCCACTGACTGGGTAACTGGCTGTCTAACTGGGCCACTAAATGGGTAACTGGCTGTCTAACTGGGCCACTGCCTGGGTAACTGGCTGTCGGGCCGGCAGCTGCGGGTGCGCCGGACTCTTACCTAGCCGGGGCGCGGCCTGCGCGCTGGCCGCCGCCGCGGCCGCCGCTCCGACCGCCACCTTGGAGGCGCCCAGGCTGGCTGAAACGGCCGTCTGGGGCGCCGCCGTCTGTGAGCGGGCCTTGGAGACGGCGGCGCACAGCATGGGCCCCAGGTAGCCGTACTCGGCCTGGTACTGCTCCACCACATCTGGCGACGAGCGCAGCTGCTTCAGCAGCGGCGTCAGGCCACGCTGCGGACCGACCGAGCCACAGAGGGTCAGGTCAGAGGGTCAGTACAGAGGGTCAGTACAGAGGGCCAGTACAGTACAGAGGGTCAGTACAGAGGGTCAGTACAGAGGGTCAGTACAGAGGGTCAGGTCAGAGGGTCAGTACAGAGGGTCAGTACAGTACAGAGGGTCAGTACAGAGGGTCAGTACAGTACAGAGGGTCAGTACAGAGGGTCAGTACAGAGGGTCAGTACAGTACAGAGGGTCAGGTCAGAGGGTCAGTACAGAGGGTCAGTACAGTACAGAGGGTCAGTACAGAGGGTCAGTACAGAGGGGCAGTACAGTACAGAGGGTCAGTACAGAGGGTCAGTACAGAGGGTCAGTACAGAGGGTCAGGTCAGAGGGTCAGTACAGAGGGTCAGTACAGTACAGAGGGTCAGTACAGAGGGTCAGTACAGTACAGAGGGTCAGTACAGTTCAGAGGGTCAGGTCAGAGGGTCAGTACAGTACAGACGGTCAGTACAGTACAGAGGGTCAGTACAGTACAGACGGTCAGTACAGTACAGAGGGTCAGTACAGAGGGTCAGTACACAGGGTCAGTACACAGGGTCAGTACAGAGGGTCAGGTCAGAGGGTCAGCACAGAGGGTCAGTACAGTACAGAGGGTCAGGGGGAAATGAACCTTGGAGGACCTAGCATCCATTAGGAGTCTCACAACTTGTACATCTCGGATTTTTCCTACTGGTCATATGAGGTCAGAGGTCAGGTCATTTTCGTGACCTCACCATTAGGTGTAAGTCAATGGGGATAAACTGAAAACTTTTTCTGGCGCTGGAAACGATCTACAACTATCTCAAGCACACCGAATCGTGATTTCATGCACTCCTTGAAAGGTTCGATGCGTCACTTTTGCAATGTTGACCTTGCGCGACGTCATTTATGAAGTTATAAGGGTCATATTAGTTTGTCGTCAATAACTACCGATCAAATTGAGCTAGCGAGTCGGGAAAGCCATCAATGGACTCAGGAAGACCTGCCGAATCGAATAATATGCGACATGACCTCCTTCGACCAATTTCGTGACCTGGGGGCGCTGACCTGACCGTGACCCGAGGTCAACACCCTCAGTTTACCTCACCCAAACAAAAAATATATCATTCGACGCGCCTGAGAGAGGCGAACACGATGCTGGCAAAATCGCGGCTCTGCGGCCGTTTTTTGCGAAGTTATTCACCAAAAACGGAACCGTGCCTTGAGGCACTTGACCTGACCTCAGAGGTCACCGGTTGACCTAGGACCTTAAAATCGGGTATCGATCTCTGCGTCTTGTAACGGCGCACACGCTCGTTATTCCGCGACGCGCTAGCTCCACCTGGGGCGAAACGGCGAGGGGGGTCGTACCCGCCCCCCGCCCCCTCGGCCGGCGCGTATGTAGAAAACCTATAGGTTCGGGCCGTCGAGGGTTAACCCTCGCCGGCACAGGGGGGGGGGGGGGGTTGATGCAACCCCCCTAAGGTTTTTCGCGAATAACTCGCGTAAAAAGCGGCCGATCGCGACGAAACTTTCAGTACCATCGCATTGATCAATTTTACACCTACCCTAAAAATTTCATGACCCTGACCCAAATGACCTTTGACCTGTGACCTCTTTTCCGAGACCATGTTTGGCCGGAATCCCGATTCGGCGTATGTCGGCTCGCATTAGCCGCGCGTTTGCAAGCTTTTCGTGGTTTCAAACGTTCAAACATGTGATTTGATGTTGCTCCCATACATTAGGGTGGGTGTCAAGGTCACCTGAAGGTCAGGTCAGGTCATTGCCCTTTGGTGACCTCGGGTGACCTAGGTTCACTTTTTCGAGTTTTACATGTTTCTAGGCTAGTTTTTTTAGCTGAATTCGAATTAAGCAACCATTTGAACATTTATGAAGCAGTTTTGGTGCCTTCGTAACATGTTACGAAGCTGTCAGAGGCGGTTGACACGTATTACGAATACCCGTCGCAACCCCTATCGGTTGACCTGACCTGACCTGACCCGACCTGGTCTAAATGCTTAAAGACACCATCTCTGATCAAAATAAACACGATATTTTCGTGATCAGCACCCCGGAAAACCACATGGCAGCCACACTACGACTTTCTAACAGGTCCCGATTTTCCCGATTTTCGGGTCATTGACCTGACCTGGAAGGTCACCCGATGACCTAGGACCTTAAAATTGGGTATCATCGGCTTCCTCTCGTGACGGGCAACACGCTCGTTTTTTCCGCGAAGCTCTAGCTGGATCAGGGGCCAAACGCGAGGGGGGGTCGTACCCCCCCCCCTTGTGCCGTCGAAGGACGCAAAATGGCCTGTGCCGGCGAGGGTTAAACTGGCCTCTGAGGGCCCAGACCGACCTCTTAAAGTCCCACACCGGCCTCTGATAGTCAATCAGTCCAGTTGCAGTGGTCGCTGATATAAAACCTCTTAAAAACGTTATAGGTCTGGCTGAGCCTAGCTGGGCCGTTCATGCCGATTTTTGTAGGTATATTGAAAAGACTCGCTTTGCACGTTTCACGTTTGCTCGTAATGAAAAAGTTGCTGGATGCCTCTGGAATTTGCATGGGTGCCAACGGCTGCGGAGGACAGGGGAACGCGTCCATCAGTTTGCGTTTATGGACGGGAGTCTCCCTGAAATTTTAACCAATTTTGTTTTTGTTTTTGTCTCGATTTTTTTTTATCTCTGAGCATGTTTGCGAAAACAAAGTGGCCGAAATCAGAGGAGAAATTGGATTTTGGGGGTAGGTTAGGTTTTGGACCTCTGGGATCCTGGCCCCCCCCCCCACACTTTCGAAAACGTTCCTACGCCTATGCTACCGGCGACAAATAATTTCCGTCCGAAGTCGGCTGGACTTTTTTTTTGGTGAAACTCGTGGCTGTGTGGCGGCTATTTTTTCGGCTGGATATTTTTTTTCGGCGGCCGGCGGGTATTTTTTGGTAAAACTGGCCTCTGATCTGGAAGGTTAATGATTGACCTAATCAGGTAAAATTGGGTACCCTTGGATTCGTCTCTTCATTTAGAATCTGTTGGTCTTTGCCGCGAAGCTCAATCTCCAGCAGGAACGAAATGGAGCGGGGGGTGGGGTGGCAACCACCCTCCCCCAATGTGCGTTCTAGGATGGGAAAATGGCATGTGCGGGCGAGGGTTAAGGCGTCCCTGTCCATTGGACATTCGACCGCCTCTAAAGATTCTGACTGTATGCTAGTATATATATATATATATATATATATATATATATATATATATATATATATATATATATATATATATATATATATATTAGCACACAAACACACACAAATATATATATATATATATATATATATATATATATATATATATATATATATATATATATATATAACGTATCACTTTAGGCCATTTAATATATATATATATATATATATATATATATATATATATATATATATATATATATATATATATATATATATATATTATATATATCGAAACAAATTTTGGTCAACAATGGCTATTCAAACAGTGACATCGACTCTGAAATCAAATCAAAACTGGACAGGACACATGAAAAGCACCAGACCACACAGCAAGAAACCATCACTTTTTTTGGTGAAAGATCAGATGTCCACAGCATACCGTGTAGATGAACGGGTCCTGAGAGATATCGTTCTTAAAAACATCCAGCCGACACAAGACAATGCCAAAATTAAGTTCCAGATATACTGCAAAAGTCGTAAAGTGCATTCACTGTTCATGAAAAACAAACCCACGCAGAACAATGACAAACTCAAACGCACCAACGTAATCTACAAGTATTCTTGCCCACACGGAGACTGCCTGCATCGTAAAACAGATTACATTGGACTTACCACCACCACCCTTTCTCGGCGGCTCACAATGCACCTCCGTGACGGCGCACCCCATGACCACACAACACAAACACACCACAGATGCATAACACGACAAGACTTGACGGACAACACGACTATCTTGACGATGTGCAACAACAGACGACGACTCCAAGTTCTTGAAGCTCTATACATTTGTAGAGAGAAGCCAAAGCTCAACAAGCAACTGTCATCGTGCGTTACGCTAAGCTTATTCTCATAGGCCCGTAGTAGCATCATCCAAACGATGCTATATATTGTACGTAGATCACAGCGTAACATTGTATTGTGTGCTCGCTCGTGTAGTATCGTTAAGCCATAGTGTAATAAATAACAAGTGAAGACACTTCACCAATGTATAATGCAAACTCATGTAACAACTTTTCTTCAGCTGGAAGTGGGCTATGTAGCTACTCACGCTGCAGTATGACGTAATAAAACGTCATAAAACGTCACTCCCTAAATCATTGAACGTTATCCTCTTATTCCTCAGCCTACATCATCGTCTTCCATGCCCCGTCATGATGGATTTTTTAATTGACTTAGACATGAAAACCCACGTTTTTTATTCCAATAAATGAAGGTAAATAATCTCAGTCTCTTACAGAATGCCTTGGTACACACAAAATCAGAGGACATCGATGTGCCACAGCCCGATGAAAGTCCTACTCGATCTAACTGCGCTCTAACATGCTGAACATCGTATCAGCATTCACTCTTATTCCGTAACGTTACTCTCGAGAACCCACTGTTTTTATTGCATGTATGGTCGCTTACTGAATGCATTGTGACAGAACCGGTATGAAAATATTCAAAAACAGAGGACATCATAACACCACCGGCTCCTAAAAAGTGTAGGGTATTTTGACAACGTCTCTAAAACATAACCCATTTTGATCGGTCCTATGAATGACATAGACTCGAGAACCCATGTTTTTTATTGCATTTAATGAAAGAAAATAATCGTATTTTCTTAAAAATGCGTGAAAATATTCAAAACCAGAGGACATCGATGTGCCACAGCCCGATGAAAGTGCTCTTCGATCTAACTGCGCTCCAACATGCTGAACATCGTATCAGCATTCACTCTATTCCGTAACGTTACTCTCGAGAACCCACTGTTTTTATTGCATGTATGGTCGCTTACTGAATGCAATTTGACAGAACCGGTATGAAAATATTCAAAAACAGAGGACATCATAACACCAACGACTCCTAAAAAGTGTAGGGTATTTTGACAACGTCTCTAAAACATAACCCATTTTGATCGGTCCTTTGATTGACATAGACTCGAGAACCCATGTTTTTTATTGCATTTAATGAAAGGAAATAATCGCATTTTCTTATAAAATGCGTGAAAATATTCAAAATCAGAGGACATCGAAATGCCACAGCACGATGAAAGTCCTACTCGATCTATCTGCGCTCCAACATGCTGAACATCGTATTAGCATTCACTCTATTCCGTAACTTTACTCTCGAGAACCCACTGTTTTTATTGCATGTATGATCGCTAACTGAATGCAATTTGACAGAACCGGTATGAAAATATTCAAAAACAGAGGACATCATAACACCACCGGCTCCTAGAAAGTGTAGGGTATTTTGACAACGTGTCTAAAATATCACCCATTTTGATCGGTCCTTTGATTGACATAGACTCGAGAACCCATGTTTTTTATTGCATTTAATGAAAGAAAATAATCGCATTTTCTTATAAAATGCGTGAAATTATTCAAAATCAGACGGCATCGATGTGCCACAGCCCGATGAAAGTCCTACTCGATCTAACTGCGCTCCAACATGCTGAACATCGTATCAGCATTCACTCTATTCCGTAACGTTACTCTCGAGAACCCACTGTTTTTATTGCATGTATGGTCGCTTACTGAATGCAATTTGACAGAACCGGTATGAAAATATTCAAAAACAGAGGACATCATAAGACCACCGGCTCCTAAAAAGTGTAGGGTATTTTGACAACGTCTCTAAAACATGACCCATTTTGATCGGTCCTTTGATTGACATAGACTCGAGAGCCCATGTTATTTATTGCATTTAATGAAAGAAAATAATCGCATTTTCTTATAAAATGCGTGAAAATATTCAAAATCAGAGGACATCGATGTGCCACAGCCCGATGAAAGTCCTACTCGATCTATCTGCGCTCCAACATGCTGAACATCGTATCAGCATTCACTCTATTCCGTAACTTTACTCTCGAGAACCCACTGTTTTTATTGCATGTATGATCGCTAACTGAATGCAATGTGACAGAACCGGTATGAAAATATTCAAAAATAGAGGACACCATAACAGTACCAGCCCCTAAAAGTGTAGAGTATTTAAGCAAAGTCTGTATTATACGAGTCATTTTGATCGGTCTTTTCCTTCACTTTGACTTGAGAACCCATGCTTTTTATTGCGCGAAATGAATGAGAGTCATCGCATGTTCATTGTTCCTATTGAATGCATTATAATATGCAAAATCAGGGGACATCGATGCGTTTCAGCCCGGTGAAATGCCCGGTTGATGAATAGCTGTTTGGCCCATTTTAACACTGCGTCGGCATTTACACAGCTTCCGAACGATATGCCTGATAAGAGAACATGAATTCTTAGGTATTGCGAGCTGTGGGGCCTGTCCCTGTGTTCATACGCTATACCCATTCTGGCATAAAGAAGACATTCTTAGCTTGTAAAGATGTGTAGTAAAATAGGTTTTTGGTCTTCTCATTATGTTTAAGTGATATTTCATTTCAAGTTGAGTGTAGAGGGATTTATTTTCAGTGTTTTGTAGAAAATAAGGGTGAATTAGCTGTTAAAACCAACACTTATATAACTACAAGCTTGGATAGTAGTTTCTTGGGTTAGTTTTCACTACAGGGATGAAACTTTTGCACTACAATGACGAAAACGTCATCAATCGTCATCAGATATCGTTGATTTTCTGAGAGAGCACTTCCGGCAGAAGAAAACGCATTACACAAAATATTCGAAGTGTCTTCACTTGTTATTTACCAGTATAACGCCTTTGGGGGCGACTAACGGAGCAAGCGAGAGGATGGGCCTTGCACGTGCGAAATTTCGAGAGGGTACCTCCAACTAACTTGTGCACTGCACCCTACTAACCGGTCTCTAGCGATGTGCCAAATTTGAGCACAATCGGCCCAGCCGTTATCGAGATCTGGAAGCGGTACCCTGCACGTGCGCACGTGCAACATAGGTCCCAACTGACTTTTGCACGGCACCCTACTAACCAGTCCCTAACCGCGTACCGAATTTGAGCGCAATCGGTCCAGCCGTTCTCGAGATCTGGAATCGACCCCTGCACGTGCGCACGTGCAACAGCACCCCAACTCTGGCACATGGATATGCAGTGCCTAGTGGGTGCCTACCTACATGCTAACTTTCAGCGCAATCGGCCAAGTAGTTACCGAGATATTGCAACAATTACAAAACTGACACCTCTTCGTTTTGCACGTGGCACGTGCATAAGGGGTCACCCACATGCATCGGGAATAGTCCAATACTTGGTAGAAGGAATGAAGCTACCCTACAAAAATTACCGCGTGTAAATCGGTTAAGTGGTTGCTGAGATATAAGCTTCGCAAAAGCGTCCGCACGGCCGGCCGGCCGCTCATACTCAGAAATTTCCGTTAATCTAAGGAAAGACTACGCTCGCTTCGCTCGCTCCGTAACCAGTATAACGCCTTTTGGGGCGACTAACGGAGCGAGCGAGAGGGTGGGCCTTGCACGTGCGAAATTGCGGGGGGTACCTCCAACTGACTTGTGCACGGCACCCTACTAACCGGTCTCTAGCGATGTGCCAAATTTGGGCACAATCGGTCCAGCCGTTCTCGAGATCTGGAAGGGGCACCCTGCACGTGCGCACGTGCAAAATGGGTCCCAACTGACTTGTGCACGGCACCCTACTAACCGGTCCCTAACTGTGTACCAAATTTGAGCGCAATCGGTCGAGCCGTTCTCGAGATCTGGAAACGACCCCTGCACGTGCGCACGTGCAGCAGCACCCCAACTCTGGCACATGGATATGCAGTGCCTAGTGGGTGTCTACCTACATGTCAACTTTCAGCTCAATCGGCCAAGTAGTTACCGAGATATTGCAACAATTGCAAAACTGACACCTCTTCGTTTTGCACGTGGCACGTGCATAAGGGGTCACCCACATGCATCGGGAATAGTCCAATACTTGGTAGAAGGAATGAAGCTACCCTACAAAAATTACCGCATGTAAATCGGTCAAGTGGTTGCTGAGATATAAGCCTCGCAAAAGCGTCCGCACGGCCGGATACTCAGAAATTTCCGTTAATCTAAGGAAAGACTACGCTCGCTTCGCTCGCTCCGTAATTACACTATGGTTAAGCTCAGGGTATATTGAGTGAAGGGTAGGACGAACTATGGTAGGAATGTCTAGTATAACTACTAGAAAACCTACTATATGTGGTCGGGACTAGCAAAAACTTAGTTGAAACTAGAATATGGTAGCGCTTATGGTTGGCAGTCATGACGCGCACGTGACATTCATTTCCTAAATTTCTTAAATAACAGGTTTTAGGGGCCGATTAGTGGGCAGATACATTCAATTAGCTATTAATAACACTATGCAACAAAAAATGAAAGATTTTCTGTTCCTGGAAAGCGACCGAATTTTTCTTATTCATTGGGTCCTATCATAACCGAAATAGGCATTTAATTTGATCTGAAAATGCTTTTCCGGTTTTCAGAGACGATTTTCGATTTTTGGCCCCGAAATTCGGTTTTTGGCCCACCGTGTCAGGTGTAATTGAGTAATCGATTCGGTGTAACTTTCATCGCCTTTCCTATGCCACAAGCTTTCGAATGATATCCGGTTTTGCATATTTGCGTGTAAAAATAACGTCATAAATCTATGTTAAAGTAAGTTAATGTTGAAATTTTGTAAAAATTTGACATTTTTTTCGATTTCATTTCAAAATAGAGAAAAAACTAAAGACCCTATCCAAATTCTGAGCCCAGTTCCTTAAAGAGCTTTCAATTTCCGTTCGGAATGTACTTTTTTTAGTGCATTTTATCGGTTTCCTGTGGCGTCCAGATTGAGTTAACCTAAACACATGTCCTAGGTCACATCACATAGCATTAAAACCTGATAAGGTATGTTAACGCCATAGGGTCAACGAGGGGTCAACTGAGGTCATGTTGTTTACCCCTTGTGACCTTCACACGCAGGAACTTACTTTTGAGCAGTCCTGTTGCTCAGAATCTTGATCTGTACCTCCATTTGTTAGAATGGTTCTTCATGCACTGAACACATAGGTTGTCATGGAAATGGCTGGGGACCCGTTTTTCCAGTGACTCAATCTGGACGCCACAGTAAACCGATAAAATGCACTAAAATAGTACCTTCCGAACGGAAATTGAATGCTCTTCAAGGAACTGGGCTCAGAATTTGGATAGCTTCTTTAGTTTTTTTCTCTATTTTGAAATGAAATAGAAAAAAATGTCAAAATTTTAAAAAAATTCCAACATTTCCTTACTTTAACATAGATTTATGAGGTTATTTTTACACGCAAATATGCAAAACCGGATATCATTCGAAAGCTTGTGGCATAGGAAAGGCGATGAAAGTTACCACGAGTCGATTACTCAATTACACCGGACACGGTGGGCCAAAAACCGAATTTCGGGGTCAAAAATCGAAAATCGTCTCTGAAAACCGGAAAAGCATTTTCAGATCAAAACAAATGCCCATTTCGGTTATAATGACACCCAATGAGTTCAAAAAAATCGGTCGTTACTCAGGAACAAAATGACTGTTGCATAGTGTAATTGATAATGCAAACATTCAAGAATCTACATCATTCAATTCTAGCCAAAATCACGCGGCGCTCCCAGGATTCGAACTCACGACCCTCGGATCCGTAGCCCGATACGCTACCGACTGCGCTACCGAGGACCGCGCGCCGACGATCGGAGAGGCGGATCGCGGGTGCTGGCGTGCAGAGAAATCTTTACCCTGTACGCCGTAGAAGATCGGCTGGGTTTCGTGAAAAATGGTAGAGGAATTGTCGAAAGAAAATTCATCGATCTATCATTTGAGACTAAGAACCATTGATTCCTTCAAAGGTTGACCGAGATATCGCTCGCCGAAAGCAGGCCATTTAACATGTAAACCCTATGGGCTGGTAGGAAATGTACGCCGTGGAGCAGCAGTGCTACCAACTAACTTCGGCGGGGGCCGGGTTAAGCTTAGGAGTACGGAACATGGTACATTCACCGTTCCGTGCTTCTATCCTCAGGATACTGAAATCCTTTTCCTCAACGCCGCAACCCTCTCCGGGCTGGACAGGCAGCTTTATCTCATGCGGGCTGCTCCCTTGGAGCGGCACCGCTGCTCCCGAGGGAGCTGCACCCCGTAGCCGGGTGCAGAGAGTGCTTGGGGGGCTGGTCGGCCTGTCCATTTGGACGGGCTCAGCCCCGGCGACTCTCTAGGGTGCATGCCCAGACCAATGTCTCCCCCTAATTCCTATCATCCTTCCGGCTCTGAAATGGTCTTGTCAGACCGAAAGGGCCTAACCCAACAAAACAAAACAAACAAAAAAACATGGTACATTGCTTCTCCGCAATGAGGATTCTACTCGCTAAGAACCTCGTTTTAACATGTGTGAAAAACAAAAAATAACTGTCACAAAATGTCTCTTTATTTGAAAATCGTGTACCGTAAAGTGGGGCTATTTGAGACAGTGGGGCTATTTGAGACAGTAAGGTAGTGATTTAGTAAAACCGCTGTAAAATGAAAACCGTTTGTTATTTTTTCGTCATTTTTGCTTAGGCTGATGTGGGATTAAACAGTGAATGACCTGAATAACATTTTTGAAAATTTCGAAAAGTTTTGAAAGAAATTTGGCATAGAATACGAAATACAGAAAAACGCACAATTTGAGTTGCTCGAAAAGGACCCCTACCTGCAGCTTAACATGGTTGAAGTTTTGACAGCTTCGCTACTGGATCTATCGTTACTATCTTCCAATGGTCTTTGTTTGTATGTATTTGGTTTGGTATCGGTGTTCTGATTTTCTGTGATTGACATCACTAATGCATAGTGCATACTATGCGAACGTAGCCAATGGAAAGACAAATGGTGCTGGGCGATGGCCATTGATCAATATTTCTCACTGCCAATGGGTGACAGCACGCAGCTCCTGCTGGATATGACAGGGGCGGCGCTGACCTTTTGAAAGTAGATGGGCACTTGGCAAGGTAAAGTACCTAAAAGTAGCGAAAACTAAGATGAAAAGTAAAAATCGCACGCTGGTTAGCAGGCTATTAGATAGTTTTTCGTGTAAGAATCACCATGCACAAAAAAGTTCGGCATAGCTGTTAGCGTAATCACGGGACGAGATTATCAATTTCCAGCCATCAAAAAGCGTCATCTATAGGAGCTATGCCCTAACTATAACTTTTACATTTCAGCCGCCAGGGGGATACCTAAATCCCCTTACTTGGAATCTAGTTAAGGTCAAAAAGATTTATATTAGACGTTTATGAAGATAGCTTGGGACTGATTGTTAAGTTGCATGCTCACGGCGGGCTGTCATCAATTTATCTCTATAAATGTCTTATCTGATCGATGAAATGATACAGGAATCCGTTGTCATTTGAGTGTGTTTCATAATAGCTCTTCCGACTTTGACGAATATCGACAGTGCCGTAACAAAATTGGTAGTACAGGTATAGACTGCAACTGCAGTTCTTTTGCAACTTATTCCTTAATCAGATGAATACTTGTCATAGATTTATTGGGCGTACGATATTGGCGTGCGAAGTGCGAACGTAGGGGCCAAAAATGCGTCTCTACGACCGACTTCTTTTTAAGAGAAAAGAACCGATAAAGCAGGAATCGCTCCACCGATCTTTCGCTCACCACACCGAGACTCTAACCACTCGGCTACGAAGACACATCAAATGCCCATTAGCCATATACAATTGCAAAAAAGTCTCAACTCAAATCTAGCCTCAATGCATGTATTGTCGCGTCGGATGGCTATGACGTCGCACTAGAGATGTCGCTAGTTGGTGGGCCGATTCGTGTAATACACTTGGCCCGGAAATGACCTCCGTACACCCCTTGACCGGTCAGGGTCACAAAAATTCGAAGGTCACGTGACTATAATGTAGCCAAGATGGTCTGGGAGCCAGTACCGGCGAAATTATATTGATATTGCGCCGCAGAAGGCAGATTAAAGGTTGTGGGAGGGTGTGATATTAATTTTGGGTCACCCTGTAGTTTCAGCCCCATTTATCGTAATGAGGCGAACTAATTGTTACATTGGTACAACTTTTGAGGACACATAATCCTTGTTTTTTTTTCTCCAGCTCGCTCGAAAGATGATGAAATTTGCATGCATGCCTATGGGTGAAGGGAGATTCTACCGCCGTGGTGACGTCACCTTTAAAGGGATTCTGGAGCTCGTGAACGGGGGCTGAGTGGACGGGCCACCTCCATCTCGGCACCACGGCCTGCAGTCATGACTGTTCCTGGCAACTAGTCTCATTGATGGTTCAGGCCTCAGGGTGAAACATTCCCTCTAGTTTTTTCCTTATTCGGCCGATTTACTGTTTGATATTCTTGAAGGGAGGGCGATCAGCAGTAACCCATTGACCATGCCCCTCCTGCTCGGAACAGGACCTAGTGTTGAAATCAGAAATGAATGGCATCCATAAACACTCTTTTGGCTCAGTATTTGAACATTTGGCACATAAGTGGGACAAAAAATATTTAAAATAACACACGTGCTGGTTCCATTCACGTGTTCTATTTTTTATTTTTTTTCTTGCCTGGTACGTCTAAGCCAATCATCACTACCGTTCAACATCGCAAAGAAAGCAAAAACGTCTTACTTAATTCAACATAAGATTGCTGTACTAGCGTTTTACTTATAGGCTAAGCACATTTTTCATGAAAATATTATACATTCCTAACGTTACTGCCGATTGCGTAACCCATTGTCTCAGAATCCCGATGATGCCCACCTGGTCAAACCTCAACCGATATGCCTAATAACTACTGATAATGGTGATGCCATTGCACCAGAGAAGACTTATCACCATCTACTTGAAGTGCATCGAACGTTCGACATGAACAACACCGCTGAATCGGTCGTGGTCATAAACGTGCAGTGGGTTCATGTTGGGTACTTTTAGCAGCAAGCAATATTTACATGTTCGTAGTATAACATAATGACCCTTTAGCTGGTGACCAAACTAGTTACTCTGATGAATATGTGCTTAAAATGTACTTCATCAGTCACTGACTTAGTGACAATCAACACATGTCTGCCTTGATTGACCAAAAACACCATTGAAGATTACTTAACACAAGAACGTCCTGTTAGGTGAGCCTATGCAAGTACTTGATGTGGTAGGGTAACCGGCCAATTGATACAGCATGCAGCGATCGAGGAAAATCGGCATAAAATCAAAACCGCTCAACATTTTTCTGTTATTTCTTCGCACGAAGATGTGCAATTGAACAAGGAATCATGCAGACCATTCACTTAAATGTTTTGGGAAAGATTTTAGCTCGTTTGATTCATTACAGTGTGCTTCATAAGGTAACGAGCCTGTCTCAAATAGCCCCACCGACTTTCAGTATATCTGTTTTCACGCCACCAGGGTTATATACGAAAACTTCTTTCAAAATTTTACTGTCGTTGACTTTGAAATGGTCCTTAATGATCATCCTGTCATTTTGAAAGTTAAGGGTCACATCATATTATGAAAGCCTTAGCATATAGTGATGCAATTTTATAACCTACCGAAATGAAGCATCCTACGAAAAAGGAGAAGATCGAATACAAAGGAAATATAACTGTCTTTGCAAAAATAATTTTTGCCAGAATGATCAAAATTTAATTTCCAATCGCATGGCGTTTAAAAAATTATCTCTAGCGTGACCAATTTTCTTCAATTTCTTCGTAACTAAAACTGTCTCAAATAGCCCCACCCTATGGGGCTATTTGAGACAGGCTTTAACTAACAAAATATCCTTAATTATTATCACAAGCTGAAGCAAAATGCACCTATATGAAAGCGCTCACAGTGAACTACATTTTTGCAATTTACATGCTATAAGAAATATGAACCGCCTTAAAGGGAGAGGCCAAAAACTGTAAAATCCGTTTCAAATAGCCCCACTTTACGGTATCATGAAACATGTTTTGCTTTGTTTATTAACATTTTTGATCGCTCATGTCGTGCTAACTTCCGACAGCCGTCACGATCAAGTGGCTCATAAATATGGACACGGCATCTGGAGACGCGGCGGCCGGCGATATTTCAGAGAGCAGTGGCGGACGCTTATCTGTATTCGCTACAAGGCGCATGCGGCACACAATGAACAATAAGTGCAGCAGGCGGTGCAGATAAGTCGCTCATGGTTCGGATGGAAGCCCGCCGGCAGGGTGATGTGTGTGTGGGGGGGGGGAGGGGGGGGGGACACACTGCTCCACGAGTTAACACCAACACACTGAGCGGCCAACCATGTGCCGCCTTAAGGCCGAGCGCAGTTGACTGTCGCCGCACCATGCAGTGGAGCGACGCCATGCGGCCGGCGGCGGCGGCACAGCGCTCCGTCCCAGTGGCCGACGGGCGCCGCGGCCGCGCCACACCATGTCTCGGCCGGCGTCAGCGGCGCTCCGGAGCTCGGCCAGGCTCCCGCGCGGTTCTTGCAGGCCTGCCGAGGGCAATGCCGTCTGATACACGGACAGAGGCGCCGCGGTGGTACGACTCAGGGCGCCGCGGTGATTCCCGTCCAGGACGGTCAGTACGTGCCCTGGGCCGCCGCCGCCTGCGGACACAGCGTGGGTCAGTGTCACCGGCGAGCCGACACGGTCGCGTCCCACTGCACATCACATCGGGTCCGACGGCACAAACAGAACTAAACCCACACCGCCGAGTTGGTGTAATCAGTAAGCGTCAACTCAGAGACTGGCAGTCTGGCGATCAGGGTGCACTCCAGAGGTTTTGAGACTTTTTCAGTAGAGACAGTTAGTTGTTTCAGAAAAGCATGAAACTTCAGTGACTATCGAAATGAAACCTCCCCGAGTTCAATACACTTGTAGCTCTCCGGTCACTTCCTGAAGTCCCGCTGCTAGTCCTTCAAAGTGAAGGTGCCCAGGGCCTCTGTCACAGCCTCATTCATCGCCTCCACATCCTCCAACTGGCGTCCCCTGAACTTCTCGCTCAGTCTGGGGAACATCCAGAAGCCACAGATGGCCAGATCTGGACGGTGGGGAGGATGAGGGACAGTATTGATTGCCCATCTGCAGTGGCATAGACAGGGGGGGGGGGGGCATGGGGGCCATGGCCCCCTTTCCGCCCAGCCGCCCAGATGGCGCCCCAATTAGCGCCGACTAGGCTGAAGACGTTTTACAGAGGGAACATCAAGTAAAAAGTGATGTGCAGGCAGGGATCGAACTCAATATCTCTTTGGGGGGTGCCTGGACACCCCAATGTTCTCCAGGGCACCCCCAAATAGGACCTGAGCCCCCCAATGTTGAAGGGCGCCCCTCTGGAAACCAGAATATTCCGAACCCCCCAGGTTCACTGGCGCCCCTGAAGAGCCGCTGGCACCCACCTGAACGGTCCGGAACAGCTACCCCATTAACCCTCGCCGGCACAGGGGGGGGGGGGGGTTGATGCAACCCCCCCTAAGGTTTTTTGCGAATAACTCGCGTAAAAAGCGGCCGATCGCGACGAAACTTTCAGTACCCTCGCATTGATCAATTATACACGTTCCCTGAAAATTTCATGACCCTGACCCCAATGACCTTTGACCTGTGAGCTCTTCCGTGACCATGTTTGGCCGAAATCGCGATTCGGCGTATGTCGGCTCGCATTAGCCGCGCGTTTGCAAGCTTTTCGTGGTTTCAAACGTTCAAACATGTGATTTGATGTTGCTCCCATACATTAGGGTGGGTGTCAAGGTCACCTGAAGGTCAGGTCAGGTCATTGACCTTTGGTGACCTCGGGTGACCTCGGTTCATTTTTTCGAGTTTTACATGTTTCTAGGCTAGTTTTTGGAGCTGAATTCGAATTTAGCAACCATTTGAATATTTACAAAGTAGTTTTGCCTTCGTAACATGTTACGAAGCTGTCAGAGGCGGTTGACGCGTATTACGAATACCCGTCACAACCCCTAACGGTTGACCTGACCTGACCTGACCCGACCTGGTCTAAATGCTTAAAAACATCATCTCTGATCAAAACTAACACGATATTCGTGATCAGCACCCCGGAAAACCACATAGCAGCCACACTTTACGACTTTCTAACAGGTCCCGATTTTCCCGGTTTTCGGGTCATTGACCTGACCTGGAAGGTCACCCGATGACCTAGGACCTTAAAATTGGGTATCATCGGCTTCCTCTCGTGACGGGCAACACGCTCGTCTTTTCCGCGAAGCTCTAGCTCGATCAGGGGCCAAACGCGAGGGGGAAGGGGTCGTATCAACCCTTGTGCCGTCGAAGGACGCAAAATGGCCTGTGCCGGCGAGGAGTATTTACAAATTGCAACCGAGCTCCGCCGTGGGGTAAGGTGGGCAGGGGTTTTCGCACTACGGCTGCGGTTGAACTACCGTCTGTGGTAGAAACTGCAGGATGATGGCGCTTTTCATACAAATCTGGCGCAATGTTGTTTGCTTCTGAACTTGTAGGTACTTGAACTTTTGAAGTGGGAGTGTCTCATTAACAATTTGTGGATTTTTAGTTTCTCGATATAAAAATAGAATAACATTATGAAACATTGTGTGGAAACTGCAAATACTGATATAATCAATTGCTTAGTTTGGGAATTGATACACATTTTGTAGAGGTTTGTCTGGCAAATGGTGTAACAAACCTCAAGCCTATCATGATCTGAAGCTGCTGTAACAAATCAAAATTTATTTGATGTTACATAGTGCCTTGTTGGAAAGACTGGAGCATGGTTCAAGATGATGTGGTAAAAATTCAAGATTTGTGCAAAAGCTTATGACTGAAAAGCGTCAACAGTTATATATTGATATGATGGCTCAATCAAACGTGAAAATGAACGACAAAAGTAGAGTTTCAACATTCCAGCATGTGATAATAACTTCAGAACTGCATAGTTCTTGTAGTATTGCATTCTCCTTATGTGCTGTTCTAGGTTTTGTTAGGGTATTTCAATTTTAATGTGTCAGTTGAGATATAGATGGATTGCGGACAAAATTTAGAATCATTGCCTGGTACATAGGTACTTGTTTGATAAAAGGTATGTGATGAATGCCACAAGAAGGTTTTTTATGATTTAATATTTGGTCATTGTTGTACCTTCAAAAATGCAAGCTCACTAGCACCTTGTTACTGAATCAAACTGAAGGAATTTGCTATGAATGTAAATATGTACCTGGCACCTGCAAAGTATGTCAATAAAGTGTGTGATGTTGACCAGAGAGCTGTATCATTCGGGCATTTATGTTTCTTCTTACTTTAGGTGTTTAGCATAGTAATTACGGATCAACTTTATGCCAATATCTTCAATGCACAGACCAGTGTAGGTATGTAGCATGTCTACTACAACCCTCACTGACCCTACTATAGCTATTATAGGCATTTGGCACCAGCAAGACCAAGGGCATGAACTTCACAGTTGCGCAACCTTTTTGTCATGTACCACCAGTCACATTTTTTACTTAAGGTGCACAGAGCAGTGCACACAACAATGCACGGAGGGCCTAGACAAAAACAACATGATTAGTGTGCACTATGCACGGCATTGTACCCTGATTATTTGAATCTTCTGATCACTCAACAGTCAGGAGAGAGGAGACAATTATTAAATAGCACAGTTATTATACATCACTTGTCAAACCAGAGCATGATGACCCTGGGCGTCATTTTCCAGTAAGGTACCTCTGCAGGTGTTGTGGTAGGTTAGGTTGCATTGGGTTAAGTTAGGCGAAGTAAGGTGTTAGGATCAGGTCAGACCGTAGGGCCTGGTCAGGTTGATTTTAATCTTTCATTCTAATTTGACATAGATGCCTATTACCTATGTTTTTGCCCCAGCCTGAACTTCATTAGGTAATGAGTTCATTTTGTTTTGTTTTTGTCCCTTATGTTTTGCCCATAGGCAAGGGTGGAGTTTTTTCCAGGGAAGTTGGTGGGCAAAAAAAAACGTCAAACCTACAATGCCCGGTGGTTAAGGTAGATAATGTGCAACACTGAATCAAGTCTTTTATTTCCAGAACTAACATTTGCATTACACAGACATTTCAAAGCTCCTCAATGCGAACAAGATTGAAGATTGGTTTGCTAAACAACGAAGTTCTACAGATCAGCAAAAGTTGGAGGGGCAGAATGCTAATTTTGTTTCTCTGACAGCTTCGTAACATGCAAGGAAGGCACCAAAACTACTTCAGTACAGAGTGTAACGAAATTATCCGGACATCTATTTTTTCGCCATATCTGTTTGAACAGTTTCCTTTCTGAGGCCTGTTTCACTAAAAACTTGCGATTACAAGTGTTTGAACTTTACAATTCATAAGTATTTTTGCAAACTATGTAAAATCGGATTTCACTAAACTTCATCACCAGCGGCACCTCCGATAAAAAGAGTTTGCAAAAAACTTGTAAACAGTAAAATGTTTTTAATCAAGAACTACAACATGTTACAGATATTGCTTCTTTTTATCAAATTATGTCTAGTATCATGTCAATAATGCATGAATAAATTATAAATAATGATGCTGTTTCTAAATGGTATAAATGATAGTTCACAATATTTTATTATTGAAATAAAATAACACGCAAAACATTTGACAGCAAAGACTGTTGAATGCAATTATGGCGCGCGAATGACAAACACATGACGATATCTATTAATTGCTCGTAGCTGGTTCGTAGGGATTGTGCTAAGTAAAAAAAGCATATAATGACTCAGCATATCATATTTGTTTTAAATAATTGATTGCTTTGCATCATTGCACAAAAAGTAAAAAAATTCCGAACGTAAGAGCCACTGGAATTTCTGGTTTGTAAGTACAACGTTTTTTTCAAGTTTTTGGTCTTCGTGAAACAGAAAGTTTGCGATTTCGATGTTTCTTACAAACTTTTTTCTTGTAAAAAAGTTGGTAAATTTTAAACTCAAAATTCATGGTCGGAGGTTTCGTGAAATCCAAATTTCAAATGTTGGTAAATATTTCTTTTAAACTCAAGTTTTTTCTTTGTAATTACACACTTTATTTGTTAGTGAAACAGGCCTCTGATGTTAGAAGTGGGAATATTGGATGAATACGTGCCTCTGCTATCGGTTTTCAACTCAGCAGTGACCTGACCTTGTCATGTAAATCTTGCTCTGAGTAGGGGTCGATTCACAGACGGGTTCACATGGTAGTTTTCGTCCAAGGCAGTTGCGAGAAAGGGATACAACTTCTCCTTTCGTGGTAAAATTGCATGGCGGCATCCACGGCGTCATGAGCTAGAAGCTGGTCTGCCAGCAGATGGACATCAGCAGCAGCCAATTGCACATCTGCCTGAGGCGTAATAAGCTGGGACTTCGTGGCAGACCCAGCCCGGCCGCGACCACAAAAGCCGCCCTTTGTCAAGTGGTGAGGAGAGTCATCAAGATAGCGGCAAGGAAACGGCACCAATCAATACGCCAATTGACTCGAATTCTTACCAAGTCAGATAATAAGAGGTCCCCTGTGATGGTTAACCGCTACCCGCCCTTGAACTTGGTGCTAGTGCCCTTGAAACTGAAAAAGACAACGAAACTGACGGGAAAACAGCCAGTTCACCACCTTTGGCCTAACGCCAGGTCGCTTCCACTGGTCGAAGAAAGATGAGGGTAAGGTGGTCTGGTTGGATGGGTAGCCGTTCGAGCTGTATTATCCTTTGAACCGTCAAATCGGCCCATGTAGGGCGGCTAGCAGCTCGAACTTGCTGGCCTTCGACGCCGTCAAACATCCGGGCAATATCCAGATCTGGAGCATGTTCAGCTGCTTAGCGATGCTTCAATAGGACATCAACATAGTGTCACAGAATACCGCCACCAACGTCAAGCATTACCGGAGCAACATACTGGCCAATGAATGGTTGGAGGCGCTCAACCAGACGGCATAGGAGGGCTCGGTTTCTGAACGCGCACTGATGCCTGATTCAAGCCACGCCGTATTCATGCGGGGCGGCGCTACCTAAAAGTCCCTAAAAACGGGAAGTGATGCCGATAGAACCTTCAATCATTCCGGAGTAACAGAGCTTATGACTTGGAAAAGTTTCGATCCCCATTCAATCGAAAACCTGTGGGCTCTTGTTCAGCAGGAGGTGTCTGAAGAGCCACCCGCCACAAGCACCGCCCAACTGCAGGCACAGGTTTAGACGGCGTTGGTCTGCATCAAAGCCATTGTGCCGGAGAATCCAGTGGCTGAAATGCTCCAGAGCATTGGCCACTGTTTTTTATGAGAGGTGGCTACATGCTCAGCTAAAAGGAAACGTACCAGATTGTTTTGCTTTTTAATTACAGCGGGAAGAAATGTGTCCGGATTATTCGTTACACCTCCTGTAATGTTCAGATGGTTGCTAAATTCGAATTCAGCTCCAAAAACTACCCTAGAAACATGTAAACTCGAAAAAGTTCATCAAAGGTCATTGACCTGACCTGACCTTCAGGTGACCTCGACCCCACCCGCATGGGACCAGCATCATATCACAATATTTCAACGCTTGAAACACGTAAAGACTGCAAACGCGCGACTAATGCGAGCCGACATACGCCGAATCGCGATTCGGGCAACCATGGTCGAGAATAGGCACAGGTAAAAGGTCATTGAGTCAGGGTCATGAAATTTCAGGGTAGGTGTAAAATAATTAACTCGGAAGTATTGAAAGTTTCGTCCGAGATCGGACGGTTTTACGCGAGGTTACTCACGAAAACCCACGAAAAAACCGAATGGGGTCCG
>NW_024883824.1:0-42334 GCF_019059575.1 Amphibalanus amphitrite
TGGCCCCCGTGCATCTCCTCCTTTGGCTACGTCCCACTCCCTGCATGCCACCCCCACCCAGTCCACCAATTGAAGTGCATCGCTCTGTGGCTGCTACGTGAGTCGACGCGGCACACTCAATGCATATTAATTGCTCGGCGGGTGAACTGTTCACGGCACTGGGGCCAAAATAAAACGAAACCCATTCAGTTAGCTGACTTAGTGACCTCAAAAGTTCATTCCAAACGTCAACCAATGAAACCATAAAGCCATTCGTAAACCTTCATAAAACCGTGAACATAAACGACGGATTGTTTAAGATTTATTGGACCTATGGACTGCCTATGTGACGTTTCATTGTTGCACGTCTCAGTTTTCCGTATTTCCATTCATTTACAAGCGTGGGCTAGAAAACGATTTACATAAGCACTGGAAAATGATAACAATATTTGCATACTAATGGCATTTTTTAAATAATAAAACAAACAAGCTAGTTTAGATCATCATTCGGTCAACGGGATATGGTAGTTGGCAGGGTGTACATAGAAGCCTGCAGTAAACAAAGATGTAATGGCCATATTCATAACTCTGCCACACATACAGCCAGGTGCCAGAAAATTTGCTTAACAGCTGTTCGGCTGATAAGACAATCGTTTAAAATGAACACAGAACAGCGCTTGCTGAAACGGTGTTTCCTACCACTGTGCACCGCATTGCAAAGTTTCAAATGATGCCATGCTTTGAAACAGAAATACAGGGTGTCCGGAAAGTCCTGGCGCTTCTTTTGGACGCCGTGTAACGCGCGCTGTGATTATTGGACATTCAGCCAATCATCACAGACATGACCCCTCGTTGATTGCTCAGCCAGAGGTCGTGTAAATATGACCTTGAAATCGTTTTCAGTGATGGGTAGATGGGCGAAGATGCGCCTTGTCGCTGAATGCCTGCGCGCGGCGGCCGGGTGCGACTTGAACGAGGCTCGAGCTGCAGCGCGATGCGGCGTTTTTCGATGAATGGTTTAGCAGGTAAAGGTTTATTTCGACTCGGGAATTCCTTAGAAAATATCCTCAGACCGTTTCGAACGCGATATGGGAACGGAGCAGCATTTCAGCGCGGCAATCGAAGAAAGTGCGGGGGTCTGATGGACAAAAATGTCCCATCATCTTCGTCAATGTCGAATAAATGAATAACAGGCTGGCCCACGAGGGGTTCCTGGACAGCCACATCAACCCGAGGGTCAAGACGACATGCCCTAAGGGTCACTTCGCATTTCAACAGCACAGAGCACCCTCCAACAACGCCGCTGCCATTCAAGCTAAACTGACAGAGGAGCTTGCCGGGCCAGATCACCGTGGCGAAATGAGATCAGGCCGCCTTATTCTCCTAACCTGACCCGCTCGACTAAGGCGTGCTACGCGTTTTGTAGAACAGGATCTAGGCCATTTCTCACCCCAACCTGGAGTCGCTGAAGACTCGCATCATGACAGCATGGGAGGACCTGGAAATGCCCCGCATCGTCAAAACCCGCAGACGCTTCCTCCCCTACGTCGAGGCCGTCGTCGGCGCCGGCGATGGTTACATTGAATGAGCACGTAGCGGAAGCATGTGGCTTGGTATCCCTGGTCATTGTTTTGATCCATTGATTAGTATCTATGAACCAATGGCATTTGTTTTAGAAAATGTTGAAAAGCGCCAGAACTATCCGGACACCCTGTATGGTTGAAAAGAGACATATGAGCTGCACACCACATGTCCCTTGCCAGTGTCAGCATGTATTTGGATCTTGCGGGAGTGATCACGTCCCCACACTAATGAAATTAGGCGCTGTGGCCAAGCCAGACTTTTGAAGTGTTGATGCGTCACTCCTTCTTTGCTAAGTTTCTCTGATGTCTTTTACCTTGTACTGATCAATTTAGAGACATCCCAGTCCCTCGGCAGTAGCCTGATAGGGCTCGTAAAACTTGTCAGGACGTGTATACTGTTCCAAACGACACAGTCTCTCGTTTCAATAAAGGCGCGGTCATATGGACGCCGTCAAGTGTGACCGAACTGGTCGGTCGACCGCGTTGGAACACGCATGTGAAATAAAAGTCGGGCTGTATTTAGGGCAAAGGCGAGTATTCCTGGGTAAGTATTAAAACGAACAGGAGCAACACAGGCCGTGGTGTTGGGTTGTCATGACAACGCAGGTCAGTTGCCATGGCAACAATCAGCAAAGGAAGTGAAAGGAGTAAGCATTGCCTAAGAAATGGCGCTTCTGTTCGCGCGGAAATGCAAATCGTCGGATGAGACGTGGCTTTGCATAGATGCCGCCTGCCGACGCGCGTTTCATTGACTTTCGTCGATGTCGAAATATAGAACGTGTGGCGCCTTATGAATTATTTATTCGAAGGAATTTCTCTGCACCTACCAATGAGGTAGCTTCACAAACCGGTTCGTGAACAGTCTTTTAATGACCCAATAGTCGGAGGGTGTTACACATACCAAACGGCTTCGCTAAAACCACTTCGAAAAATGAACACAGCATAACACGGAAACGTAATTGGGATGTTTGTTCGCGATGCAAGAACTTAGGACAGTGATTTGTTATTTTGTGTGTCAGTTATCACTGGCATTTTGCCATTTGTGGAGAAAATGTGCAATGAGCATTGAACAAAAATATGTATATCAAGGACCAAGGTCGTATCATATAAATTTGTATGCTGCAAGACTGCCTCGTACAATAATACAGACCGTGGTGTAAGTAGTGCACATATTCCATTGCAACTATACTCGCATACCGTTCTTTTTGTAATATTGTTTCGTGAAGACAATATATGCTGTTCTATCGCAGCTTTATGAACACACTAAACCTACTATAGTGTGAGTAGAGATTCCGTCTAAGATATACGAGCGAATACGCACACCTTTCTTGCCCTATGGGACATCCCCTTCCCAAACCATCTGTTATTGGCCGGCATATGTTAGATGCTGTGCTCATTGCCTTCAATGAAATACATGAACCCCACTCTAACATAGACGCAATATCCTACATAGCTGAAACACTAATAAGAGTGATTCCGGCTGTCAAAACACAAAGTAAAAATATCACAAATATTGACTATACCCTAAATATTAAATACTATTATTTGTATATTTAACGTTCTTATCGGCCTTACTGGAATAACTTATGGCAACAGCCTTAACTGGAAGAGTGTTCCTGGAAAAAACGGGGATGACACTTTTTATTGAAACACGATAATGATCTGCTATAACTTTTTGAGAAAAGGTTTTATATTATTTTTGGGTTCGTAGTTTTGAATTTCGTATTTGGATTGTTTAAACACGATGCATTCATGCCTTTGGGGTAGAATAGGTCAGGTCATTCAGGTCAACTTCCTGGTGCCCCGCCGGCTATTATTATAAAGAAACGTTTATTACAATGACAGCTCCGCAACACATTGCTTGGACACCAAGACTCGTTACGGAATCATGAATGTTTAACGGATGCCAAGCTATAAATAAGCTTCTAGACTATCCTAACTATCCTAGAGCGTTGCAAAACTTCCAGAAATCAGCCGCTGTCATCCAAGGTAAGGTCAATGACCTTGAACGGACCTTTCTTTACCTTGACAATCGCCATGTTCAAATACCGTTTCATATGTCGGCAGAAAAGTCACAAGTCAAAGTTCATCTGCGTCAGGGTCAGGAGAATGGAAGGCAAGGTGTAAAATTAAATGCCTACCGGACTGAAATATTCGTCGCGGTCCGCTGTTTTTAACCGCCACTTATTCGTGAGAAACTGAGGGGCCCGCTGGACCCCACCCCTTCCTATAAGTGCAAGGTTTAGTATGTACATATGCGACTTCTTAAGCTGTACCTAATATTAAGTAGAGCACTTCATGGGCCGGATAAATCCGTTATCCACGGATAAATCCGCGGACCGGATAGGATTGGATTCTAAATTTGTTAAAAAAGAACGGATATGGGCGGGCCGGATTTGGGAATTGAAGGTTGAACCCGGATCAAAACGGATCAAAATTTTAACATTCAACATTGAAGTTAAAAATTAACCTAATGTGTTAAGCGGCAGCAGAGGTTTGATTAAAGTAATAGGCATCATTTTATGACACTCACTTGTCACAAGACTTGTCTTCAAGTGGATAATGTATGCAATGTATGCATGGTTTTTGGAACCATGATGGTCTATGAGATGTATGGCTGTCTGGTCCCTTAGATTGAATTTGTTAGTCCAGTTTTGGGTGAAACCAGTTATTGGTGAAACGGATTATTACGGATATTTTTCGGAAGTTTGGCTGCAATACGGGCCATGGGTGGGCCGGATTCTGATATTCAAAGAAAGGCGGATAATGGGCGGATCTGGATATGACTTGCCGGATATGGGCCGGGCCGGATCCTAAAAAGCCTATCCGTGAAGTGCTCTAATATTAAGCCTAGTCACCTCAACTCTTTCAGAATTTGACGAGCATATCCGTGATCGTAATACGTATCACGTTTCGGTGCGGAATAGTTGAATTGTGCTAAGGCTAGTTTTTATAGGTGTAAGACGTGTGTTTCGTTATTTATATTTTCGTTAGAAAGCCATGCTACAAAACACCGAGATAAGCGCACCACGCTTAGAAGCGACAAATACTGAGATGGTCTGTTCACACCTGGAGTGACTTTCAGATGACGTATCGCGTGCGCATCAGCTACCGGTCAGTTTCGCGAGACAGGCGAGAAACCTACTTAGTATACACCACGCGTGGTATAATACCCTACGCCCCGATGTCACAATCCCCTCCAGATCCGGCGAGGCGCATTGGTTAGCGGTGGAAACCGATAGATCCGCTCGGTGGGCATTGTTCGGTCCAGGTTTGCACGGTCGATTTCTCTCGGCTCACCCGTCAATGGATGACGTCATTGGTAGGGATGATTACGTCATTGGTGGCAATGATAGCGTTACCCGGAAACAGCGGATATTTTGGAGCTGAACATCCGAAAGGGGATATCAGGGCAGATAAAAAATGATCTTTTTGCTGAGCCGAGCGATGTCCCCATGAAGAGATGCCACACGATATTGCTGAACTGGGGAAGTTTGAGAATCGGGATGACCGTATGTCTGGACAACTGCTTCCATGTAACTGCAAAATATGGTATATCCTGATCAGAATATTCATGTGTGTTTCTCCCTCGACTGATTCGTGCACCGGAATGTCGTGCCACGGAATTTCACGACATATTGTATTTTCAACAGCCGGTTTCACTGAGATGAGTTATCATATAAAGCAACAATTAGGCTGCATTATCGCTATGGGAATATCGCGTACAGGTGAATTAATAAGACAATTATAAATTTCTCTGCAGTTCACCGAGATGTATTCTTTTCCAAATTGTGTAAGCAAAGGCTTCTTGGAAAAGTTTATCACTAAACAAGTCTTTGGCTCCTTGCAGTAGCTGCGTTTTGCATGTTTTAAGTTTATACCTTATGCCACCGAATGTCTGAACAATTGGCTTCTTGTAATGCCCAGTGCATTTTGATAAGGTAGGGCTGAAACACGAATGAAACTCGAATGAAATAATAATAATAAAAAATGTTCTAACGTTGCCGGAAAGTTGGCTTTTCAATTACCAAAATGGATTGTTTTTTTTCCTTTGTGATTTCGTTGACATTTCGTTTTTTATCGGAAAATTGCAAAATAGAAATTAACCATCAATGGTCAAAGGTTATGTTTAATGGCCTCATCATAGCCAGCCTTCGATGACATCATTCACTCAGGGGTGCCTCTGATGACGTCATTGGGGTGTGGAGGTGCGGTGGAGCCGAGCTGAACGAGCTCAATAGTTACCGAGCGCCACCCCACCCCGGCAGAGAAAGTGTTGGCGCCGCTCCGTGGTTTCACTGTCGGGGCACCGCTGCGACGGAGAGAGAGAGGAGGAGAGGAAGAGAGAGAGAGTTAGGGAGGAGTGGTGGTGATGAGAGGGAAGAAGGGATAGAGAGAGAGAGAGTGAGAGTGAGGGAGGAGTGGTGGTGATGAGAGGGAAGAAGGGATAGAGAGAGAGAGAGAGAGAGAGGAGAGAGAGAGAGAGAGAGAGAGAGAGAGAGAGAGAGAGAGAGAGAGAGAGAGAGAGAGAGAGAGAAAGAGGGAGAGAAAAATGTTTTTGCGCTGGTGCACGCATCAGCGAACAGCATTCTCAAAATCGATCGTTGTTTCGCATTATTCGTATGTCGCTAAATTGCGTTGGTTTGGGTAACTGTGTACAGGGGTTCACGCAAATCTATATTACTATTTGAGGAGGGTGCGTCTGTCCGTTACCGAGGTCCCGACTTGGTGGTGCTTTGCGTGGACTACAGGCCAGACCGTTGCACCTTGCCCGGTGAAATTTGCACAACTCATAGATCAAGGATGGGCGACGTGCCTTTGAGGGGTCTCAGCTCGATTGGGTCGATAGGGAGCGCGTGGTGCGTGCTCAAAAAGTGCAAATTGGCGTCATAGACTTTACATGTATAAATCGGCGTGCGAAATCGGGCGAAAATGGCTAATTTTGGCCGACACGGGTCCAGTTCCCGTGCAATATCTTGGTGACCAGGGATCCGACCGGCACGGGGAAAACAGCATCGTGTACAGAATTAAACGGGCTATTGAATGGTGTGCAATGCAGAGGATAGCACGCGCCACGTGCACCGGAGAGGGCACTTTTATTTGAAAAATTGCGGTTTTTGAGGGATTTTGGAATTAATTTTATTTTTAGGTGACCGTTAAATGGAGCGAGTTGAATCAACGCCTATTTGCAAGAGAAAGGTACCGCCTCTCATATAAAAATTATGAAAAGCTGATTGATCCAAATCAAGGTGGTGCAAATCACAGGAGAAAATGGTGTTTGTCAATTTTGTGCCACTTTATTAATCACACGGGGTTTGCTGCATAACCTGATACCTTTGGCAATTGAATATGGTACCATTGGATAGAGCATTCAATTCTGTCCAATATTCACTCTTCATTTTTGCATAATTAGCAACAGTATCCTTAAAAATGTAAATGTTCCAAACCATTACATTGTCATTTTTAGCGAAATTCATCGATGGCCCTCAAAAGACTTCACGCCAGTTTTCGAATCATTCTAAAGTAGAACGCATGATAATACGACACGGGCACCTCGATGCGATGTATCTTTTTGTTTTCTTACAAAATGTTTGGCCGTCAAAAAGCAATCGAACGAAATGGATATTTACCAACCAAATCGACACAGACCAACCCACGGGTCAAAAAATCCCCCCTTAGCGTTGCGGAGCACGCGGGTAACCCTAGTAATGTACTGTATGTACTTACTTACCTACCATCCCTCACTTCTATAATATACCTACGCCTGTAAAAATACGCTATATGCGTAAAGTGATATTAGTGAATAACATGAACACCAAACTGTGCCCTACAGCATAGCTAAGCCCACCTAATGTAACCAATGTTCGATAGGTAGCTAACTACATACACTGTGTCAGTCAGCCTCACGGGAGTGCCACAGTGACATCATCATGGCAGTGTTTACCCGCTGATTAGCCCGTGCATTAGTTGGTAGAGTTTCACTCTCGCTGACAACTTCGGGTATCAACCGGGAGAAAGCAGACACCGCGCGATGGAGGCAGTCCATGTGTGCTTACTGCTTTGGAAGTCTGATTAACACATGGGAAGGTACTCCTTGGGGAAAATTGGAGAACCGCGTAAAAAAACGATACTTTCTGTTTGGCGAAGGTGTTTGAATACATCAAACTTCTCTGGAGAAAAGGATAAGGGAAGACAAAGAGTATACATTGTTGATTGTTTTCATAGTAAGCCAGTTTGGTATCTTACTTTGTGCACATAGATATCATAAAAGGTAACAGATATATTGGTCAGCCAAGCAGCTGAACAGATAATTTGAATAACACCTCCTTCTTTCGTATGAATTACATATTTGTGACCGCTCGTGGTTTGTGATCTAAGGTCCTTCATCCATTTCAAGCTCTTTGAAATGGGCAACAAAGTAAGCGTCTAGCAATATCCTGATCTACCACAACCAGTTACTTAACCAAATGCTACGTAATCATGTCTTCCAAACGATTTCTGATACGAATCCACATACACATTGCGCTAACTTCGTCATCCATCACATCCGGTTGCGGTGCTATAGTTGGTAGTTACAGTCCAGTAAATAGTCGCACGTCGATAGGCGTTATCACAAGTGTATTCGCGGCCATTGGGGCGACGTAAGAAAAGAAGAAACCAACTGGCCCCAAGAACTTTAAATTATCAGTTAGCATGCACCTTTTCCTTGATGTGTAGAGAATTTACCATTATTTGTTACAGAAAATTGCATTTAAAATCTTCCATTTGTGCTTTTTTCATCGTTTGCACAATATGTTCTTTTACTAAGCTAGAAACACTAATTAGAAATAGTTCCCGCATCATCAAGAACAATAGGGAAGGCTTGAAGTTAATGAAATAATTTAAACGGTTTTGTAAACCTATGTGAAGGCACTTCTAAAATTACCTGTAGAAATATTGAAGGCAAAAGTTCAGCTTTTTCACAAGACGGATGTCTATAAACCTATTTAACTTGTGACAACTCAGCCGGTATTTCGTCGCCTACAGCCCAGCTTTCCCTAGTGACCGATAGAGGCGCTGCTATCGATGTCCGCCCGTGCCGCCTAACGTGCTTCACCGCCTGTCACAGTTTCACGTGATGTAATAATGGCTTGCAATAGATTTACTGCAACGCAACATACCCACAGAAATTTGACGGTTTGGTTTAAAACTGTGTTGATGTTGCGACATACGAAAAGGAGTTGCAATTGACATGATGCATTGTTTGAATGTGTGGGAATTTTCAGGAACATGAAATTGGCGAAACAGGAATTGGTGATTTCTTAACACTTACGATTATTGTCAAACACTACTAGTGGTTGAAAGTAAAGGAAGCTTCCAACAAAATCAATCACATTAGTCAAGATGTGCGATTGATCAGATCTTTTAAAGGCTTGTAAAAATGTTCTCGCTTGCTTCCAAGAGTCTCATGCACTAAGGAAAGACTTTGCAAAGAAATTAAATTTATAACACCGTCCATGAACCATCTTGAAGGAACATAAAACCACTTACGACTTTGCAAAGATCTTGTTTAGAAGCTTGGCTGTTGAAAGCCAGATAACATTGGGATGTTTGGGGTTCTTGCAATATGGCTGTAGAATACAAATACCAGTAATCGCACTCCAGAAACTGGCATTGTTTCGTTGATTCGGTGTTTATCTATTTCCATTCTCCGTCGCATTGATGACTAAAAAGAAACAGTCAAACTGCTGGATAATTGATGCCATGCTACAGACTGAAAAAAAATGTTGACTCATCAACCAGGCTTCCACCAAAATTGTCAGCAGCCTTACATCTTTCAAGCGAATGCTTGGCTCAATCTAATCCTAGGTGTAATCGTTTTCAAAGCAATACAATTTAATGCGGCCTTAAAAAGCACAGCCAGCGACGCGATGTCATCAAATATGATAGAGCTATGACGGCAACACAGAAGAAAAGAACAAACTTTTTTATAATTTATAGGACATACCAAAGTCCAAAGCATTATTAAATGTAACCAGAGAGTGTTCACTAAGGGCCACATCTCAATGGAACTGTAGCCTGTGCATTTGTCAACATGCCCTAGAAATCGGCATAACAGTCCAAGCCCTATACATTCCTTATTATCATAACACATGAAGCGTATTGGTGACAATGCTGACGCTTTCATGTTGCGCCGCTTTGACACACCAGACAATCACGGCGCTCCACAGCGCCGCAATTAGTCGCACTACGCCGTGTATGGGTCTTTGTGTTCATGGCGTTTAGATGAGCCACTCCAGCTTTGTCTGTATACAAATTCCTATTCCTGCATGTCAAGGTTAGGTGGTAGCGTTTGTTCTGCGGTGTAGCTGGAATAGTGCAGGTCACTTCAGAAAAAGTGGTAGGTCAAGGTATCCATCTCTGAATGACAGAAACGAACATCAATTTGCAATTTATTAAAATGAGGTGTGCATCAGATAAATGTTCATGCCTTTTCAACGATATCGGATAAATACATACGATATAATATTATCCTTTTCAAGAAAGTTGCAATGACTTTTGTATGAGGCCTCTCCTGAACACACTTTTCGAAAGCTCTGACATGCCGCTGCAGATCCTTGAAAATATGCGGAAGATATAACAGTCCCTAAGCACAAAATCATTAATGGGAAAACACTATCTTTGTTCATGGCATAATAGCTTTGTTGAACTAGTTGACCATTCACCAACATCTACGCTTGAAAGCTATATGATGTAGCACTGCGAGTTTAAGTATGTTGCTTTAATTGCACGTCCAACGCCGTCAGTGACACTGTAGGACTAGGTACTCACACAACTTATTTTTGATTTTAGTGTCATATCTTTCCACAAACTGAAATCTTACTGCTGCGCAATTCAATAGGAAGTATCTATCCCTGGTTTCTAGTAAGGCGTTTCTATCCAAGGCCTTTCTATCCCTCCAGAGTTCAGTTCGACTTTTTCACGGATCAATAGCTGGGTGACATCACGTGGTATTACTGATGCGTCACCTCCGCACTGAAAGTGAAATCTACTCTCCACTGCGATAGAACGGTTACAATTGAACACGTGATAGTGGGATGAGGAGTGGCAGTGGAGTGGAGGGATAGAGTGAGGCACTGCAGCTCTATTTTTTTATTGAAATTCTATCCAAATAGAGAAATAAATAGAGTTGGACAGTCCAAACCTCGTATGACGGGATCATTATCTATGTCTTTCCTGTGATACCCAACGAAGTCAATTATCTATGGAGTTACATTTGCAAAAATGTCCTGGAACTCTTTTATTCAATAGAAAACGCAATTCAAAATAATAGTGCTTTTAACTATTGAGCAAAAACATTCGGTCATCTACGTAGAACGCTCGTAACAGCTTTGATAAAGGGAAGCGTAGCAAATATTCATATCAAATTCCGCTATCAGTGCTTCCAGCTAAATGCACGCCATGTTCGCGTCTTTTCCTGGATTCTCCACGTAACAAGATAGATAGATGGATAGATTGTATTCGGTGCCTCCACTTTCATGGGTTGTATGGCATCCACGTCATTATACAAAGACAAAATCATGCAGTACACGTGAACAAAGACACTAAAGGCCAGAACTAAAAGCCTAAAACACACCGCGCTAAAACACATCGAAATTCATTAAAATAAAAAACAAGGTATTCGCTAACATTTATTATCTTTCCCCATTACCTGACTGGGGACCAGTTTCAGCTGTTCATGACGCTAGTTTGCATCTCTTTCCTGGACAAGCTAGCTGGCTGAGAGCTGCTTCCGGCTGATATTTGCCACCAGTTTGCATTTCTATGGTGCCCTCAGCTGAGTGTGAGCCGACTTCAGCTGATTTTAGTGTTAGTTTGCACCTCTATGGTAGTAATGCTCAGCTCACTAGGCACTGTTTTCAGCTGATCTTTGCCGCCTGTATCTCTACCTAATAATCTGAGTGTTTTTAGGTTATAGCTGATTATCACCTCCCAGTCTGCATCTCTTCCCAGTCAGCGGAGTGCAGCGCCGGTTTCAGCTGCTTTTCGCCGCGAGTTTGCATATCTACCCAGTCAGCTGACTCGTCAGTGGTTTCACTCTCGTTATAACAGCCGTCACTCCGTCCGTTCAACAGCCAGCCATGTGAAATCACGTGAAATTCCGCCGACAGACGCCGCCGATGATGTCACTTTGACGTCATAAAGAGCTCACTCAATGAACATGGAGTGGGTGAGGTGTGACGAAATGACGTCACTTAACAACAAGTGTTGTCCGAGAGAGTCGAATGGTGAAAAGGGGCGGGCTGGGTCCTGGGAGGCCGGCTGGGTCTTGGAAAACGACTAACACCGGGTGTTTACACGAGAACGGGTGTGTCCAACGTTACATTTATGATTTTTGGGTCATTCACTGTTTGCATCTGATAGCAGCGCTTGTAATGCAGTACAACTAAAGGTCAATAAATATAATTTAGCCCCTTGCAAAAGTGTCCAAAATACACTTGAGTGGGCAATAGTGTCTCAAAATTGAGACCGTTGATGGCGAATTGAGATTGCATGTTTATACAAAACATGCAATCTCAATTCATTGAAAAACATTGAAACATTGAAACAAGGATGTTTTAATAAAAATAAATATGAGCTGGTAATTAACTATTGATAAACGATATTGATTTTCTTCAAAACAAATAAATAGCAGCAGAATACATGCCGCAAACGACATTACTGCACCCAGCACATCGGTGAAACCCGGATATATTTTCAACTACGATACGCAAGATAAAAAATGTACCTAATTGTTTTTTATAGCAGCAAGGATGGATTAGTTCAGAATGCAGGTCAAATATTTGCATATCCGCTTTCCAGCAGAGTTTTTGTTTGATCTACAACCATCGCCAGCATATTTATTGCTGAACAACTCAAGGCGAGTTTATGCATCTATTTCCCAGCATTTCAGATCCGGTTGAATGCACTCTACTCGAAGTTACCGCGCAGTTCTGGTAATAATGTGCAAAAGTTTATTTGTTTCATAGCTTATTGTACCTACTTGTCCCTGATTTGTGCAACTTTTTACACAGTTCGTTCTTCTTTCGAAGCAAAAAGAAAACGTATCTAAAAAGAAGTATAAGAAATATTAAATATCAAATATTAAATATTAAATAATAAGAAATATTATAAGAACAAAAAAATAAGTCCGGGAGTGTCTGGTTGTTAGGTGTTTATACTTACCTCAATAAGGGTCCGTATCCTCATGTTTGGAGCTTACTGAACGATTTTCACCGACCGTAGAGAAGTATTTACCGTCACCATAGGCGTCACCGCACGCTAGTCTCGGCACCACCGGTCAACACGTCCTGCACCAGTGGTCACAAGTTTCTGCACCAATGGTCACAAATTTATGCACAAGTGGTCAGCGCCTGCTGCACCCCATGTCGCGCTCGTCTCACCAAAACGGCAACACACAAACACTCCTTTTCGCTCTTTCGCTTCTCTCGTATGCGATTCCTCCTTCACTTGTCGCTTGTCGCAGATTACACCTTTTTCACTTTAGACGAGAGTGTAGGAAGCCAGTTCGTTTCCACTGCAAAACGTTTGTTCCCAGGTGCGTTCACTCAGACAGAACTGTCCCATCAGACGTTTAGCCTGCAAACCACCGTAACAAACGACGTCCACTCAGCATTTCACTTTCAGACGCACTCAACGAATCCAAGTTCAGATGCGTTCACAAATGATCACCGGTGTTCGCCAAGTCACTTTCGCCTGCAAGATATATCCTTTAGGTGTCCGCTGGATAGCGTCTGTATTCAGATACGCGCCGTGTCGCACACTTGGGTCAAAGCCCTGCTCTTTCCACGATGTCTGTTCGGTAGGAGCTCAGCCCTGCTCTCTCCACACGTAGATGTGTGCTGGGCTGGAGCTCAGCCCTGCTCTCTCCACAGTGTCTGTTCGGTAGGAGAGTTCAGCCCTGCTCTCTTCACCCAGACAGCCGGAGCAACACTGGTGAGATCTGACAACGGGCCGCTCGCCGAGACCAACTCACTTTCACGATCGCCCCGCGGGGCCAGCGGCGCGCTGGAAGGAAGACGGACGGACGGACGGACGGACGGACGGACGGACGGACGGACGGACGGACAGACAGACGAAAGGTAGGGAAAGACGGGATGGACGAAAGAAGGCTGAACAGACGGACGAACGGAAGAACGAAAGGGCGGACGGACGAACGGACGGACACCGGGCGGACGGACGAACGGAAGGAACGGACGGACAGACGGACGGGCGGATCCGGACGGAAGAAAGTACGGGAGGACGAAAAGCGGACAGACGGTGGAAGGTACCGGACAGCGGACGAGAGAAGCACATAACGGGACTCAGATGAAAATACAGCGGACGGCAAAAACGAAGATGATTCAATAAGGGGACGGAAACGGAGGAGCCGATACCAAGAAGTACAGTAGCGAGAGGGAAACTGAGGCACAGAGAGAGGGAGGGAAACGGAGGGAGCTACAACGGGAGAGAAGCATACAACGGGACGTGGGATTCAGCGGACAGCGGGATTAACCCGCGCCCTGCTGGGGGGGGGGGGTATTTGAACACCCTCCTTGTGGTTTTTCGCGAATATCTCAAAAACGGCGGCGCGGAGCGCCGCCATTTTTGGTACACTTTATCATACATCGATTCTACACATGTTGTAAAAATTTCAGACCAAGGTCATTCAAGGTCAGGTCACCAGGTCACTTGAAGTGACCTCACCTCATAAAAAGTTTCAATGTCTGTCATAGCTACACCGAGTGACTGATCGCTTTGAAACTTTCAGCGATTGCTAAGAGCAATAGCATGTACAAAATGTATATCTCAGAATTTTGATATCGATGATCTAAGGTCAGGTCAATTTTGCGACCTCCCCATTATAAGTCAATGGGAGAAAATTGAAATGCGCCTTTTTTGGACGAAAGACATTATAAACACTTCCACTGAATTACAAGTGGTTTAGACACACTGAACATGAAAATGATGTCCGTGACCCCTGTTTATGCCCTGAGGTCATCTTGGGTCACGAATGGTATCTAACAGTTTTTCGCAAATAACTTTTGATAGAGGCATGCTAGAGCAATGAAAACGCCTTAGATGTGTTCAGCTCGACGATACGGATCGACTGATATGCAACATGACCCTTTCCGGTCAGGTCATGACCTTGACCTGAGGTCAAATTTTCAAATTAACCTTTCAAGGTCAAGTTATAGTTCTTTCGATGCGTCTTGACAAGAGGAACACGATGCCGGTAAAAGTAAGCTCGTACAAGGCTTGGGTCAAAAGTTATCGCAGAAAAACTGTTTTCGAAAAAATCGGCTATTTTGGCAGTTTTTGCCCCCTGCAGGCAAAACCGTTGAAGATAGGTCAGCTCTGAGGAAATTACTCAGAAAGGGCGTTAATAGGGCTATCGAATGCGCTTTTCCGCGGCGCTGTAGCTCTATTGGTTCCCGAGTTATGCGTTGGCTTCTTGGAAATTGTCGACATTCGACCTGGAAATCGGCGAAATTTTGCCTTCAATGACCTTTGGTGACCTGACCTTTGACCTGACCAAAAAATTGACCGAAGTGATTTGTCATTATTTTTGACGCTCTTTCGAACGCCGCCTTCCGCGTATCGCTACGTGGCCCAGGAGCCGAGTTAGAAGGGGGGGGGTGTTCAAACACCCCCCCCCCCAGCAGGGCGTGGAAATCCAGGACCCCCAGCCGGGCGCGGGTTAAAGCAGAAATCTAAATCTGTAGATGAGTGAGAATATGAGTGATTGGTATTAGGAGGGACGCGGATTGCGAGAAACGTGCAGCACCAGGCAGACATATTACATACGGGAGTTGGTGGACATCTGGTGGCATCAAACACTCAACACATTTTTTTATTAAACCAGTCGGGGGAGGTTTGGTCAATCGTTGTCATTTTTAGCACGTGCTATTTTTGTCACACGTGCTAAAAATGACAACGATTCTGCTATTTTTGACAACGATGAGGCCGATTTCACTCCTCAGCGAGGAAATGAAGATTTTGGAAAGATAAACACTGATTTTGGAAAAGAAGTGCTGCCACCTGGTGCAAGACGAAGAATCCAGCTTTAATATGCCTGTTATTTGTATGGTAGTTTGTTTTGTGGCCTGAAGTTGGAACTTAAAATTGAAGCATCCGAAAATGATCGATATTGATCGAAAACATGATGTTGATGAAAAAAATAATATTTTAAGTTGAGAGAGGAGGCCATTTTATCCAGATGCAGTAGTTTACTTCTTGAAATTATTTTTGCTAATGACGGCTGCTAATTATCCCTCATTACATGGCAGTCGTCGTAAGCAAAAATAATTTCAAGAAGTAAACCACCGCATCTGGATAAAATGGCCTCCTCTCTCAACTTAACATATTATTTTTTTCATCAACATCATGAGTTCGATCAATATCGATCATTTTCGGATGCTTCAATTTAAAGTTCCAACTTCGGGCCACAAAAAAGGGTATACTTCAACGTTGGACTACCATACAAACAACGGCCATATTAAAGCTGGTTTCTTCGTCTTGCACCAGGTGGCAGCACTTCTTTTCCAAAATCAGTGCTTGTATTTCCAAAATCGTGATTTCCTCGCTGAGGAGTGAAATCGGCTTCATCGTTGCTAAAAATAGCTGATAGCGTTGTCATTTTTAGCACATCGTTGCCAAAAATGGCATGTGCTAAAAATGACAACCATTGACCAAACCTCCCCCAACTGAAACAGCTAGATTGCTTTCAATGCAATGTGCTTATGTTACGAATAACCATCTTCAAAAATGTGATATGATTTGTTCGGAGAGCAACAGTGATTATGATTGAGGTCCCTTGGATTTCGTATCGCGTATTTGCCAGCTTGTCTTTGGCAGACGGGCAAGACAGTTGTACATCTGGAAACCAGTACAGATATAATTGATGGGAAACCAGAACCAAACTATAGTCTGTCGAACCTAAGAAAGAACGGAGTTGAAGCGCCTGAATCACTTTGCAAGTATTTTGATGACTGTAAACTATGGTTCGGAGAAAACTTGCGTCAAAAGCCGTGAGAGAAATGTTTTCGAATTTATTTTACGCAGCATAAAGACACGCGCACCAACGGCGGTTGCGCTTTAAATCCGTTCTTTTATAAGTTTGTCAGACTAAAGTGTGATTTTTTTAAACGATCAGACGACATTAGAAGGCTATATAACCGACAAACCTACTAATCGACCAAACATGCTTTGAAATAAGATGATTGCTGACATCAACATGCTATGAGTGCTACCATCAAAATGGCACCAGTTGGTAACAGTATAGAACATGACATCCAAGTATCACCAGTAATAGCCTGAGCGACCAGCCTATCAAGGCCAGGATTACAGCATGCTGCCCACATCCTGCTCACCGCACCGGTTGGGTCATATCCGGGTGACCCGCGTCCTCAGCAGAAGTGGGACGCACGCATAGCCCCAGGCAAGGCCGAGTGAAACGCCGGGACCGACCGTTACCTGCGTACGGAGGGGGGGAGGGTGACTATTGGGGGGATGGTGATGGGAGGAGGAGGGGGTGACTGTTGGTGACCTTCCGAGGGCGAAAGTGGTGACCTCTGGGGGGGGGGAGGGGGATGTCCGGTGACCAGCGCGGCGTCGTGAGGGTAAGATGGCCACTGAAGTACGGCCCTCCAGCAAAAGAGTGGTTGGTTACTGGTTAGCCTATGTGCTTTTGGGGTAACAACTTTGAATGACAGAGACACTCCTGTAAAATGAGTCAATAGAAGTGAGAAGAGGGTTCGTGGCTCGTGCACACATTTCGGCAGTGGTTCTCAACATCCATTAGAGGTATTCATCAATGCAGATCGATTATTGAGATGTTGGCAACCAACCACTACCTGGAGGGCCGTACCCCTTCCCCGGTGTGATTGTGTGAGTGGCAGGGAGGGCTGCTCAAAAGGAGAACTCCCATCCCACCGTTATACACTGGTCGAGTTCTAATATACCAGCTTTCACTGGTAAAACTCAACGAGCACTGCAAAGTTGTATACCAAAAACACCGTACTGCAACCATTCAAACGACATTATTCTAGTACACACTAATCGCGAGATCGAAACCCATAATACCCAACTTTTCACCATGAAGGGTCAGGGCACAAAGCACGCACCAACTGAACAATAGACTCTTATTCTGGGCGCCACCGAGATGACCTCATCTACAATTACACAAGCAATTCCATACATTATTTCCTGCTCTACGCGCTAACAATAGCAACAAACGACAGAAAGGGACATCCTTTTCACAGTCCACAGCCTCGTAAAGCTATCCCCGTATCTCGCAATTTCCTGATGTCGCTCCACTTACATATCCCCACTCATTACTTCTCCTCCAGCCTGCAGCTATAACCTTGCCGTCCGGTTGCTGATTTTCACGAGTTAGCCGGGCGCGGACTTCTTTGTTTAGTCGTGGTGTGGAAAGTTGGCAGTGCTCGCTCCATACGGGTAGGGGTTCGAGTTGCAGGGACGGATCCACTTTCTCCACAGCTGAATGGTCGTCGGGGAGTGGGGAGAGGGCTATAAGAGTCAAATGAGTCACTGGAGACTCAGAGAGGTGGTGGGAGTAATGAGAGAGTCTGAGTGAAGTCATTGGAGAAGGAGCACACATGGACGTTTTATAGTCAAATGAGTCATTGGAGCCCCGGAGTGGTGGTGGTGGGAGTTCGAAAGATTCTGAGAGATGTCATCGGAGTAGATGCACACATGGAGTTTTTATAGTAATATGAGTCATTGAAGTGAGGATAGTGATTGCGATGATTTGGCTGAGTGATTGGAGTGAGGTGAGTCATAGTGCTCACCTGATTCAAATAATTTTGGAGTTGCTATGTGTAGCCATGTAAAAATTATTTCTTTATTTATCAAATGCATCGTTGACAGCGGTATGCGAAACGGAACTGACGCAAGTGTACTACATTTTACTTAACATATAAAATCTGCTGAATCTGAATTTTATGGTACATTTTTTGCAACAAATAGTTTGTGAGATTATTGGTCTCTCTGAATGGTAAAAAATTATCGCAAAAAATCAAAGGAATCTCTCTAGGTAACTGGAGTGACGTGAAAATCCCCAAAAGTAATTGTACTCTCGGGTTTGAGCACAGCGTTGTCATCGTCGTTGGACCATACACACAGCGTCACCGGAAAGATGCAATATCCGATACTACTTGCTATGTACCCAATCTCCGGTAAGGGAGATAGCGCTCACAATGTATTTACATTGTAAATGTCAACAGTGCTTTCACTTTTCTGACGGTTGCCACTGTTGTCTTCCGGTCAATGGAGTCAGTAGATTTCACTGGAGTCATCTATAGGTCAAGGAAGATGGAAACATTGAAGTGTCGAAATTTTAGACCATCAATCAGGCCTAGAGTCACCTGGCTTCTATTCGACAAGGGCTGGGAATTATTTGTTGGCCAATGAACTTGCCAAACGTCTCCCACAATCTCCAACGGATCGCTAAAGGGTCACCGAACTCACTTTAGCACGTGTTGCACGTGTCGCCACACATTTCCTGCAGCTCCTATGATTGTCGAACGATTCCGGTGATCTCGGTAGGTTTGATGGCTTTAGACATGGTCATAAAACACTGAGTCCCCAGCTAGCCAGAGCTGGGATGTGCAATTAAATCGAACGACACTCTGATGGCCGTTGTGTCATATGCGTGCGTGGAAAGACAATTAAAACCGTGATTTTCAACTGCGATTTACATTTAATTTTAGATGTAGTGGACGAGAAATGGGTCTGTAATAATGCTCTTTGTTTTTCTCCATGCGATGTTAGTAATTCTAGCCAAAAAACGTAGCCATCTTGAAAACTAATCGATTAGCTGAAACAAAGATCGTGAAACTGAGATCGTTTTCAGCAGTGCACTCGCATGTGGTGTTGACTTTTATACCTACTTACAAGCTATAATAACCGATGCGTGGGAACAAACATAGCTCCTTTATATATTTTCAAGCTACGCATTTCCTTACAGTGTCTGATGTGCCGGGTGCCCTACATCATGATGTGATGTCTGTGACCTGCCCTTTTTTCTGATTACCTTCTTTTTGCTTACTTTCTTCTGAATATGTCTATTATTTTGTCTCTGTCATCCAAATAAAATGAAATAATTTAGCTGAGCCTGCGTGTGGATTTTTCTCCTTTTTTTTTGTCTGACAGCCTGCCGGCCTGGAAACAGCCTTTGATCGATAACCTCCCAGCGTCTCCGGCGGGAACTGGAACCAATAAACCGTGATAGACACAGCGCCCGATATCGGTCAATCAGAGGACACCGGACGATAGGATGGAGGACAGGGCTCACATTAACCCGCGCCCTGCTGGGGGTCCTGGATTTCCACGCCCTGCTGGGGGGGGGGGGATGTTTGAACACCCCCCCTTGTAACTCGGCTCCTGGGCCACGTAGCGATACGCGGAAGGCGGTGTTCGAAAGAGCGTAAAAAATAATGACGAAATCACTTCGGTCAATTTTTTGGTCAGGTCAAAGGTCAGGTCACCAGAGGTCATTGAAGGCAAAATTTCGCCGATTTCCAGGTCGAATGTCGACAATTTCCAAGAAGCCAACGCATAACTCGGGAACCAATAGAGCTACAGCGCCGCGGAAAAGCGCATTCGATAGCTCTATTAACGCCCTTTCTGAATAATTCTCTCAGATTTGACCTAACGTCAACGGTTTTGCCTGCAGGGGGCAAAAACTGCAAAAATAGCCGATTTTTTCGTAAACAGTTTTTCTGCAATAACTTTTGACCCAAGCCTTGTACGAGCTTACTTTTACCGGCATCGTGTTCCTCTCGTTAAGACGCATCGAATGAACTATAACTTGACCTTGAAAGGTCAACTTGAAAATTTGACCTCAGGTCAAGGTCATGACTTGACCGGGAAGGGTCATGTTGCATGTCAGTCGATCCGTATCGTCAAGCTGAACACATCTAAGGCGTTTTCATCGCTCTAGCATGCCTCTATCAAAAGTTATTTGCGAAAAACTGTTTGATACCATTCGTGACCTAAGATGACCTCAGGGCATAAACAAGGGTCACGGACACCATTTTCAAGTTCAGTGTGTCTAAACCACTTGTAATTCGGTGTTTGGGAGTGTTTATAATGTCTTTCATCCAAAAGAGGCGCATTTCAATTTTCTCCCATTGACTTATAATGGGGAGGTCGCAAAATTGACCTGACCTTAGGTCATCGATATCAAAATTCTGAGATATACATTTTGTACATGCTATTGCTCTTAGCAATCGCTGAAAGTTTCAAAGCGATCGGTCACTCGGTGTAGCTATGACAGACATTGAAAGTTTTTATGAGGTGAGGTCACTTCAAGTGACCTGGTGACCTGACCTTGAATGACCTTGGTCTGAAATTTTCACAACATGTGTAGAATTGATGTATGATAAGGTGTACCAAAAACGGCGGCGCTCCGCGCCGCCGTTTTTGAGATATTCGCGAAAAACCACAAGGGGGGGTGTTCAAACACCCCCCCCCAGCAGGGCGCGGGTTAACTGCTGCGAACAAAAACAGCCAATTTATCATATAAAGATCGAGTGTATAACGGAAAGTACGCGATGTATGTACGGTTTAGTAGGTGTGCGCGTGACATGGCAATTTGTGAAGTCATGCGCGTACCCGCAAGGACACAAGGATTGATGGGTACCTTACCTATGTTTTCAAAAAGTTGGTACCGTAAACGGGGGTGACTTTGCCATGTTTTCAACTTTAGACGCTTGTATTCTTTAAACTTGTTAACTTATTGGGATGACTCTATGTTCAAAACACGGATGAAGATTAGCTCTTTGGGTTTTGCTATTATCGTATTTATATCTTGACTAAAAATATATTCTTTTAAGGAAAATGAGTCGTGGCAAAGTTAAACTGAAAAAGGGGTGACTTTGTCACTATGCCAAATAATGTTTTTTTTTAACGCTAACAAATACTTTTCAAGCATTTTTGTTCCATTGTATGGGGAAAGGCAACCATCCTTAACTGTTTAATAGGAAAATATAAAGCAATTCGATGTTTTTTGCTTTTAAACGATGCACAAAAAAGGAGAGATACCTTACTTTTTATAATGCATTATATCTGTTGAAAATAATTGAGATTTAATGGTAAATAGAAACTGAAAAATGGTTCAGAATAGATAAATAAGCAAACATATTATTGTATCGGTACTCTAGGACCTTGCCGCTTTTTTCAGCGGCAGAAAGAGGACGTTCTTGCGGGAACTTACCGACACCCTTATTATCAGCGTTTTGATCTATAAAATGATGCAGATTTCTTCAGCCAGTCTTACTGGCAAACTTAGGAGTTGTAGATGATCATGGCTGTGCTGAAAAGTTGGGCCCAGCTTCATCCATTTTTTTTTGTTTTTGGTAATTTTTGTCTTTCTATACTTCCACTGTGCATTCCTGTGTTAATTTTCAACATTTAAACTTTTACTTTTTAAAAACCAGTTTGAAGATCAAAATGATGCTAGATTTAAAACTTATTTTGAATTACATCGGATAGGTATTTCATTTTTGCATTGATAACATGGTGGCAAAGTCACCCCATGTGGCCTGCAATTCACTTGGAAGAATCGCCACCAAAAATTTTAGCTAAATGAAGTGACAAAGGCCAGTTTTGTTGGATATGCTAACTTAACAGCCTTGTCATCATCAACCATACCAAGTTTCAGCATCGCAGTTGGTCTAGAACATGGTTAGATAATAAAAAGTTCGGACCTCTTCAAATTCGACCATTTCAATGACTCCAATAAAATGGAGCCCAGTTAGGTATTTAGTGGTACCTTATCTCTCAGTGTTGGTTATATTGGAAGGCCCAACAATTATCTGTCATTTGCGCATAAAATATTATTACATTCTTCGTAAAATATCACTTGAGATCACCCTAAAACATTTTTTGAGAAGCATGGCAAAGTCACCCAGCAAGGCAAAGTCACCCCCGTTTACGGTATTTGATTTGAATTGGACCTGACCCGTGACCTCAAAATGTAATTCTTAGAAAACTGATCACCATTGTTGCGTTGCAACTTGCAAGCTATTGTTTGCAGAATATTTCGGCAAGCTTATCGGTTCAAAGATTATCAAGTGGAGATATTTGTTATACTTGTTCATGTTATTACTAAAACAGTGTGGGCAGGAAAACCGGAGTCACTTTCTTCATGAGGTTGTGGCCACTGACTGGTTATAGAAGCAGTGCTTTTGTAGGAGATTGGAGCACTTGGAGCCAGCGGTATTTCCGCATCTAATGACCAAGGATAAACACATTACTGAATACGGCCTTATTAAACGATCATTGAATCCAGGGGCGGATCCAGAAAATCTCCAAGGTAGGGCCATTAGAAACCAGGAGGCCCCCCCATAATCCCACCTGTTGGAGGCCCCATCTTCCCACTTGTTGGGGCCCCCCCCAAAAAAAACTGCGTCTATTGAGCTTATCTAGCTGTTCACTGAAAACAATTTCACCCAAAACTGGCGAGTAAACCGGTGCCTCGCGGGTACCCCTATCCGCAACCATTTTTAACCACCCTGCCAGGAGTCAATTTAGGACATAACACTTTCGCAATTCACTCTGGAGAGTAGTTACCCTCCACGACTATTCGCGCACCAGTGGCTCGCGACCCCTCCATCGAAAGGTATTCATCGACGCCTACCTGGCAGCAGCGCCCCACAAACCCCTAGGAGATGGGGTTACCCTCCACGCCTACCCGTCGCCGACCAAGTCACGAGGGCCAAAAAAACTCCCACGCTTGACCATATTTGCGGGAAAATATCTATATTATAGCAATCTCACACCTAGAAAACATCGGTGAGAAAGTTTCACATCGGTGAGAAAGGGAAAATCGAATTCCCATAGAAATTTCGACATGACTCAGTCACCGGCAGTCATCCAGACCGCCCGACATCAGAAAGATGTGTCGCCGCTGCTTTCGTGACCTATATAAGAATCAAAATGGTCTCACTTGGTAGTTTCGGAAGAAAAAGCGTTGCCAATCGTCCCGTGATGAATATTGCAGAGGTTTTAAAGATGCACCCTAACAATTGTACTTTCGCCCCCACTTGCAAACCGCCAAACAATGTGCCAACATATCATTGGTTAAAAAAAAAGTTAAAAAATTGTTGTAATTCAAAACTGTATGAGACAACGCCATCTAGTTGTAACAGTACATCCAACTCCTTCAGGGCAGGTTATGTAAAGGTTCGCCATCCACGGATACGTGTTTACGATACCTCGAGTAGTTCCAACTCTTTCAGTGAGGGCTATGCCAATGACTCGACACCCGCGGGGACAATATCCAGTGCTGGGTAGCTACCTAACTGCAAAATGTGGGTACAGTGCATATTTACGTAATAAGGCAGGCAAGTCTGCTTACCCTCTAGCTAGAATCTGGACATGGCGAGTTAACCCTCGCCCGCACATGCCATTTTCCCATCCTAGAACGCACATGGGGGGGGGGGGTGGTTGCCACCCCCCCGCGCCATTTCGTTCCTGTTGGAGATAGAGCTTAGCAGTAAAGACCAAAAAGATTCTTTGGGAAGAGACGAATCCAATGATACCCAGTTTTACCTTCTCAGGTCAGTCATTGACCTTCCAGGTCAGGTCAAACTAAAAAATGTTGCTGTTTTGGGTCACCGTTGGATATCAAGTGCGCTGCTTATCAAATACCGATGACGATGCTGTTTTCTGGTGCCAAGCCAGCTAGAACCTCTTTGTCACACTATCCGACCAGAATTTTGCTGCTGAGGTCATTTCAGGTCAAGTTAGGTCAAGGTCAATTATATGTGTTTGTATGTCTGTGTGTGTCTGTGTGTATACTGATGTGTGCACCGATTGTTTTTGGGTCCATATCACATGAAATCATGATCTGAGAAGGTTTTACCAAAAATGCAGTCAAAAAACTTCACAAAAAGTAAATTCAGCTTGCCTAAAACGCAATTATCTTAGATGACCTAGGTTGACCTTGACCCTGACCTTGACCCCTGTACATCGTCGAACAACATGTTCCATGATAGGTGGGGGGTAAGACTGGCAAAAAAGGCCGAAATCAGGGTGTCAAAAGCTCACAAGGCCCATGGCAAACGCAAGATGTTGAGAATTGGCCATTTGGGTCATGACATGACCTGAAAAACAAGGTCATATCTCCGAAACCAAAAATCACAGAAACTTGAAATTTTCAGTGGACATGAAGAAAGGATAGACGAGCAGCTATACGAAAAATCAGCCTTCTAGCTCTAAAAATGTTGAGTGCAGAGCAGAAAGACTGCCTGGGGGGGGGTGGCAACCACCCCCCCCCCCCATGTGCGGGCGAGGGTTAACCCTCGCCCGTAAACGGCGATCTGCCACCTTCGCCCATGCAGGGAGGGGGGGGGGGTTGGTGCGACCCCCCCTTGGCGTTTGAAAACGGAGCGTCGTAGAGCTTAGCGGAAAAGACCAACGGATTGCTCTCAACGAGATCTCGCGATTGGTGGTATATTTTTTGGTCCTAGGTCAACATTTGACCTACTTTTGACCGGTCAAAGGTCAAATTTTCGGAAAAATAGACTTTTTCAAATTTTCCGCGGCGATTGCGGCAAAACGGTGGGAGATATCGACTTGAAACCTTCACTATCGTGTTCCTTGATCAATTCTCTATCGTTTGGTATGTATTTCGTTTCCCTAGCTCTAAAAATGGCGCGTTGGGAGCGCCGGAAGTCGGCAAGGTCACAGTCGGCGGCAGAAATTCGAAAAATCAAAATTTAAATTTTTGAAATCTGATTGTGTTTTTGGATTTGGGATGTCCATTTGCTCCCTATAGAAGCTAATATTGCTGCATATTCCCATTGAGGTGAAAGAATTAGCAAAATAGTGGTTCGGGCGCTTTTCAAAAATAGTACCGGACGCTGTTCCTCTTGTGACGTCATAGCTCCGTGACCTGACCTGACCCGGTCAAGTTTCTTATACCATATGATAGCCAATACTTGCCCCAACATGCATGGGAAGTTTCATCACGATCCATCAACCGATGTCCGTACCACCGGCAGGAAACCTCGGGCGTTGGCACTCAGTTTGTGAAAATCCGGCCGGAGGCTGTTCCCTTTGTGACGTCATAACTCCGTGACCTGACATGACCCGGTCAAATTTTTTTTATCAAAAGATGCGCAAGGTTTGCCCCATAAGGTACCTAAAATTTGGCGGCGCTGCGCGCCGCCGTTTTTGCGCTATTTCCGAAAAACCTCAGGGGGGGGGTTGCACCAACCCCCCCCCCCCCCCTACATGGGCGAGGGTTAATACACATATACCACCCGCAGAGCAACGCTTAATTCGCCAGCTTCGGGTGAAATTGTTTTCAGTGTTCAGGCAACATCTCAACATCTGTGCAGGCTTGGAGGCCCTCTGTGCAGGTTAGGAGGCCCTGTAAAAGTGGTCATCTCTGTGAGTATAAGAGACCTCCAAGTTATGAAAAGCTTTACCAATCTTCTAACAAAGAAGTCTTCTCAGCTAGTCTTCTAAGAAATAACTAAGTGGGTAGGTTAAAAAAAAACTCATCGGATTTCGGCCACTTTATTTTCAGGAGGCCCCCTTTTCAGCTTTTTAACTTTTTAACTTTTTATTTTATTTTTGAAAAAAATCGGCCAAGGGGGGGGGGGGGGGCCATGGCCCCCATGGCCCCCTTGTATCCGTGCCTGATTGAATCATTGCTATCAACGGTAACCCTCGCCGTAGCTTTGGTCTGGTCAAAGCGACAGGGAATGTTTTCATGCGGCCTCCCTTCGACTCGGCTTCTGGACCAGTTATAACCAGCACTTACAATAGTCGTCACAAGTACCAAGCATTTAACTCATTTTATGCGAGTTAATCTGTCATATCACCATGCATAATGATCGGAAGTATGAACTTGATCCCTTTTATATTCTTGATAAGTTAGCTTATGGTCAACAGCATATATTTAAGGAGATAGCAATGATTTGATCAAAATACAGCCCTGTGCTTGATGTCTTATGCTAAGCAAAAAAAAAAAAAAAAAATGTAAGGACATATAAAACACCTTCAAAGTTGAAAAATGTCCTTAGATTTACACAGAGACTAAAGGGCTGAAGGTGTTGCAGGTTCCAGATGTTGCAGACTGAAGATACGATAAGCCCGTGTGCTAGACTTGAGCAATTGTTAGCGGACTAGCGATATTGAGTAGGGTGGAGTCATATACCTACTGAGTATTTAACTTATTGTAATGTTAGTCGGGAAAGTGCACTGGCACGGGGTCAAATTTCCTTTGTAGGGCTCTAGTAGAGCACTTCATGGGCCGGATAAATCCGTTATCCACGGATAAATCCGTGGACCGGATAGGATTGGATCCCAAATTTGGAAAAATAGAACGGATCTGGGCGGGCCGGATTTGGGAATTGAATGTTGAACACGGATCAGAACGGATAAAATTGTAGCATTCAATATTCATGTTAACCCGCGCCCCGTTGGGCTCTGCCGAGCAACGCGCCCGGTTGGGGGGGGCCATTTTGGCCCCCCCCCCTAAGATCTCGAGAACCACGCAACATAGCGACAAGCGGTAAACGGCGTTGGATAGCCCCAACGGGGAACTACCTTGTGACCCAATTTTATTGACCTAGGTCAAACCGATGACGTCACAGGTCAGGTCAAAGGTCCAATTTTCACCGTTTACGGACACTTCAAGAAATGCGTTGTAAAATCGAGTAAAATGCATTTCATTGAAAATCATCGATGGGGAAATGTTCTTCAAACACATATTTTGCTATTTGAGGTCACTGATACCAGGTCAGGTCACAGAGGTCAGGTCACGGGGGGGGGGGTCACAATATGAAAGTGTCGTGTGATACATGTTTTATGGTCCATTTTACATGACAAATGCGATTATATGGGTCAGGCAGCCTTTGGGGCCATTTTAGATCACGTTTTGGTCAAGGTCAGGTCAAGGTCAGGTCAAGGTCAGGTCAAATTAGGTCAAATTTCAAAGTTAATATTTTTGCATAAAATGGGTATCGAATCGATGCAGCTCGTCACGGGGAGTTCAATGGTGGTCTTTGTTTTGCCGTACGTGGTCTAGAATTGCTAAAAATTGAGTTCAAAAATTTGACGTCATCATTTTTGAACAGTTTTTTCGCTATAACTTGGCCAAAAAACGAGATATCGATCTGAAATTTGGTATGTATATAGAAGAGCGCTGGGACTATAACATATATTCCGTTTTTTCGAAATTCGGAAAAATTTTGGATTTTTTCAAAGTTTTTCTAAAAAAATAAATTCTTTGACAAAAACCAAAAATTTTGAAAATCCGAGATAGCAGTTTTGTAGCGCCGCTTTTTGTCTACTAGACCATATAAAGAACTTTGAAATTGCTTGATAACTGTAGATTTGGTGAGCGTTTCAAGATTGCATGTTTTTTGCTCATTTTTGCTCGAACATGACCTCAGTTTGACCTCAATAACTCCTGACCTAAGGTGACCTAAGACTTGAAATTTGGTGTGAAGGTGTCAAATTGATGCCCGGGAAGGTACTGAAAATTTGGCGGCGCTGCGCGCCGCCGTTTTCTTGCTATTCAGGAAAAACCACAGGGGGGGCCAAAATGCCCCCCCCCCAACGGGACGAGGGTTAAGAATTAGGTAACTTAACTTGTTAGGCACTGCAGCAGAAGTATTAATTAATTTACATGAGATTTATAAGCATACCTTTGTGAGCCATGATAGTCTGTAAGGTATATGGCAGCACCAACCAAATTTTTAAATATAGATGGTCACAACATAAAATCTGCAGACTCAGCCATGTTCCTAACCGAGGAAGCAAGAACAACCGCCATGGCATCATATCCACCATGGCTCGCTGGTTCCTGAATAAGATACGAATCATGTAAAAAAATGTGTTAATAACTCACTTGTCCTGAGAACAGTCCCCATATAATATGTATAAAAACGATAATGCGTTCTCGAATTTTTCAATCTTCCAGACAGCAACAAACACTGCGCAAGGTTAGAAACACATGTGCAATAACAGATGCTTTTAACCAGCTGAATAAAACGCTGCAAAAAAAGTTTTAAACTTGGCGCAATGCCTCGTGGATGATTTTTTTTAGAAATAAAAACGATCCAAGACGATATTAAATTCTGATGTTATCAACATTTTCAGTGTAAATGACGCCAAAAAATATTTTCTGATCAGAAATTCAACTTAAAGGGTAAACGAATCAATATTACGTCATCAGCTCGCCTATTTCATAAAGAGAGAGCGGATCTTAAAAAATCAATCCTTGCTTGCTTTTTTGCGCCACTATCGTCAATTTTGTCTGTGTATTGTGTTGTGTCGTCTTGTTGATACGACAAAATGCCGGTTTAACTTATCTTCCTTTCATTTTAGGACCAAAGTCAGGCTCAAGGCTATTTAATACCTACCTTTTCAGCTGGGTTTTCAGTGTCAAATTCTTTGTAGAGTGTGTCAGACCACATTCCAAGGCTAGTTTCCAAACAATGTGTTTTGAGGTGTTTTGATTCTGCCTTTTCCCATATAGAATGTTGCCAATGTCATGAAACTTTATTTATTCATTGTATTATACTTATTATTACCTACCATTTGACTTACTAATTGATTGTGGTTTTGCTATATGAATAAGTACTCTTCCTTTTATAGACCACAGTAGATTCTTAACAATTCTAATGATAGCCAACCTTGTGAAATGCTGAGGTCCATGTCAATGTGTTACCCCTATCCTTAGCAATGCAGCTTTTACCACAAAATGTATTTTGCAGTGGCTAAGATTGCTGTTATTACAATTTGATAGCTTCCTAGTGTCCAACGTTTGGATCTTATGGCGATATGCTGATAGTCTCACAACCGGTTTGTAATGAAACGGATTATTATGGATATTTTTTGGATGTATGGCTGAGATACGGGCCATGGGCGGGCCGGATTTTGAAATTCAAAGAAACACGGATAATGGGCGGATCTGGATATGACTTGCCGGATATGGGCCGGGCCGGATCCTGAAAAGCCTATCCGTGAAGTGCTCTAGGCTCTAGTGGTTAATTTCAAAATACCGAAGCTGTTCCGTGCAGCGCGATAGGGCTAATGTAAGAATTATGAAATTATTGGTAGGGCTGGGGTCCTACCAAGCCTAGGTATATAAAACGAGACCCATGAGTCCGTGGATCAGAAGGCTGCGAAAACGGACTAGACACTAGCGCCTTCACAGCAAACCAACAGCGACTGTAGCGACACCGCTCGGTAAGACACGAAACTACGCTTCATCGCCACTCCGTCGCTGGGTGGCGACTGGCGATGGGATAGAGCTCAGTTTCATATTAGCCGTTTTAACGACGCGCCATCTGGCGAATGCACCTAATTTGACCACATCTGCACCAAATCTCTTTTGCCACAATTATCTTCATATCATGAATTTATTTCAGTATTCTAATCGAAAAAAGTCTGATAATATGAAAAAAGGTTTACAAGCACCTGTTCAACCCAAAATGATAACGTTTAGGAAACACAACACACTGAACCTAATCGGCATCTAATCTGCACCTAATTTGCACCAAACGTGTACCAAATGTCCGTCGTGAAAACGGCTATTATCTGCCCGGATGCTGGCCACCGTTCCGTCATTTCCATCCTCAGGACAATCTCGACAGACAAATCCTTCTTCTCCACGCCTCAGCCCCCTGCTCCGGACTGGACGGGCTGTCACATCCCAAGCGGGAAGCTTCTTCTACAATTTTTCAACTGTGACGTGACGTCTGAAAAACCTCGGTTGAGATGAGGATGCCGTTGAATAAACTGAATGAATGAATGAATGAATGAATGAATGAATGAAAGGAGCAAGCTCGTACTCCTTTGTACTCGTGGATGGGCTCAGTCTCGACGACTCACTAGGCCCGCCCAGACCAATGTCTCCCCCTAATTCCTATCATCCTTCCCGCCCTGAAATGGTCTCGTCATACCGAAAGTACCGACCCAACACAAAAAAGCAAAGGGAACTGGCCACATTCTCTACTGTTACTTGCGTGTGTAAAGAAAACTGGGATGCGCCGGACTGCGAATCTTTGTATGACATACCATAAATCTACTTAGCATCATGTTCAGCATTTTTCAACCCAGGATACCCAAGATTAGGTTACCAGAGGCCCGTTTTACTAACTGAAAAGCCGGCTTAGTTTATTTTTGCATAATGGTGCCTCTAAATTTCGCGAGGCACGTAAAAGACATGCGGCTGCTGATGTGGAAAATAGTAGAAGCTAGCATGGCAGATATGCTCTCACACCATCAGCTCTTTTTGATGTGGTTGGTGTTTCAGTTGTGGGAGACTCGGAAAAAATGAAATGCCGGCAGTAGGCGATTTTTCTGTTGGTAAACCAACAGCCATCAGCTCACACCATCAGCTCTTTTTGATGTGGTTGGTGTTTCAGTTGTGGGAGACTCGGAAAAAATGAAATGCCGGCAGTAGGCGATTTTTCTGTTGGTAAAACTGGCCTCTCGTCAAAATAAGAAGGTAACCAATCCTCTCGAAAAATTGTGCACCTGACATTCTAACAACTCATGTTGAAGAACTTTACAGCTCGATGAATTGCATGAGGGTAACAAGTAACAGCGCTAAAAATTTGCATATCTGGGATTTTTCACAATGACCTGTGGTCAGGTGAGGCATGTGACCTCCCCAGTGCAATGGAGAAAGTACAAATGCATCCTGCCTTTGAATAAACATGTCAAGAACACATGGTATACACCGAACTACATATCAGTTGGGGAAACTACGAGGAGCCAAACAAAAATTGGATTAGCCAATCAGCGGCTGGAGTGGGCGGGGCGATGACCATATATGGTCATAAAATCAGACAACTTCATCTTTTCAATGAATTTTAGCATTCAAATGAAAAAATAAGGCATAAGAATGTTTTTTAACCACACAAAGCCTACACTCACCCGGTGCATAATTAACTGGCGGCTCTAAATCGCAGAGTTACAACGCAAGGTCAAACCGTGATTGGCAAATATGGCGGATTGAAACAGACGCGCCAAAAAATGTAAGCAGTACCGTGGTTTAAAAATGTCATTATTTTTATTATTTTGTTTATGGTTTTTCTAATTGTAGTTAAGCTATTATTTTACAATTAAATATTTTTGTTTATTGTAATTAAATTAAATCTTTAAACAATTTTCTTTCATAAAACCAATCCATTTATTGAATGGCCAGCTGATTGCGACGCCCAGAACCTGCAGAAAAGCCGTTTTCCTATCGCCATTTTCGAGTCAATTCGCCGAATTTAATCAAATCACACCAATTCCTAGTGAAAAATGGAAGCCTTTTCTCTCCAATAAGTGGACGCGATACCGCAAGTACCGGCTTGTTATACCGTTTTTCACCCTTAGTAGCGGGGGCTGCATTTATGCCCATATACATGGTGTGTCAAAAGTGGAAATAGCCGGTGCGCCGTCTGGCAACCCGGCAGCCCGCCGCCATAGGGAAATTCATGCTTTTTGTCGCTTTTTCGCTCCTTATGAGTCACTTGATCTAATTAGAGCTTAACTAGGAACGAGGCGGGTCACTTGGAGGTATTCGGGAGCCGAATACGGTGTTTTGGAGCCAATACCTGGGAAACCCTACCCGCCCAATGCGAGTTTTTAAGAGTCTGCATGCCCAAATTAACGTTGAGCGCGGCCGTTTTCGGTCGGTTTTCCGCGACCTTCTGGCGAATTCGCCTTATTTATTCAACCAGGGTGGGCTAATTCGCTTAACTAGGAATGAGGCGTTGAAGAGAATTATTCAAGGAATAGAGCTGTGCAAAAATATTTTTTGTATTGTTAAAACTGTATCCGCCCTCGAACGATAAATATTGTTGACCCATCAGAAACACATCCCCTGGAATGCGTTTGGACTTGGCTGGATCTAATATTAGCGAGTATCTGCTAATGCAGTTCCTTGGCTTACACAGTACGCACGCAAGCATACATACTTCCTGCCCTTGGTTATTCCTCACTTGAATGAAAATTTTGCTATAATAACTATTTCAAGCAGTTAATAGGTTTTAGTGCAGTGCCAAGTCGGAACCGTTCAGCGCCGCCAGTCTCCCAGGCGGCGCGTAACGGCCGCCGCCGGCCGCCGCGCCGCCGCTCTGGCAGGGTGTTTGACTTCATATCTCTGTTGCTAGAAAAGTTGTGGACCGATTTACTTGATTCTTGCATGAAAAGATCCGCCATTCAATTCTTAGCAGATAACGAAAATTTGACGTCAATTGCACGATCCGCTGCCCATATTGTGATACTGCCATCTATTGACAAGGCTGGCGAACTAAAGCCGGGCGGCTATTTCCACTTTTGACACACCATGATGGTCATCAAAAGTCCATTTATTGACCAATCCATTTTTTGACATTCGCCTCGTAGTTTCCCCAACTGATATGATCATTCGACCCGCCCATGTCCCATATGCAATGAACAGAGTGCACCTGATGGCCAGCGGTCAATAAAAAGGTTATGTTAGGTCATAAAAGGTCACCTAGTTGCTCGACAATAAATTTTGATGGAGACGTGACAGAGCGATGAAATCGCCTCAAATGGGTGCAGGTCAGCAATACGGCTAGATTGATACACTAGGCTGAAACAGACTCTTTCCGCATTCAGGAAATCGCATGCGAGAGCCTATTCAAATACATACATTATAATTCTTCCCGCATCAATCGCTTGCCGCAGGTGCGTGCGATTGATGTGAGCGTGCTTCCACGTATTTGAATAGGCTCTCGCATGCGATTTCCTGACTGCGGAAAGAGTCTGTTTCAGGCTTAATACACAGCATAAGGCTGTAATAATTGAATGAGGACTTTACTCCACAAGAAATCGTTCGGGTCGGAGCTTTCGAATTGTATTACAAAGCTTCGTCAGCGTATCGTAATCGGGTTCGGGGGTATCGGTCGCAAAATTGAGGGCGATTCGTCTTTGGCAGACAGGACATGTCACAGATAGTAAAATAGATAAATAGCACGTGACATTCTATGATAAAACATTTAACATATATGAAAAAGAAGAAAATATCTCATAAGTGATATACATTCTAATTATATCTAAATCTGTTAAATAACAAAGGTTATATAAAGTGATAAATAGTAATAAAGACCTACCTAGGATATATAGCAAGTGATATAAACATGTATGCAACATCAATAGGTAATAGGCTAACAAAGGTACCAGGTATATAAAATACACCATAAATACACTATAAACGACCAAGAAAATCATTCAATAGGTAAAGAGTAAAAGTGATAGCAATGATCAAAAACACTCCATCAATAGGCTAGAACATTCACAACTAATAACATTAATAAAAGGAGGATATAAAGTTCACAAGAAGAGTAGCCATATGCAACAACCAGTGGGGGGGGGGGGGCGTGAAATATATAAAAGACAAGTCAAAATCGTACAAGCTTTTAGCGGCAGGCACTGCGGATAATGGGTAGCCAGCGATCCTGTAGCATAGCACCTGAATTTCTGTTCAAATTGTTCATCAGATGAGACTCCTCTTGGAGTCGGCCTACATCAGAACCGTAGGACGACGCGAGACTGTATTAGTGTCACCAAATGATGCCAATTTGAACAGAAATTCAGGTGCTATGCAGTGCTACAGGATCGCTGGCTACCCATTATCCGCAGTGCCTGCCGCTAAAAGCTTGTACGATTTTGACTTGTCTTTTATATATTTCACGCCCCCCCCCCCCCACTGGTTGTTGCATATGGCTACTCTTCTCGTGAACTTTATATCCTCCTTTTATTAATGTTATTAGTTGTGAATGTTCTAGCCTATTGATGGAGTGTTTTTGATCATTGCTATCACTTTTACTCTTTACCTATTGAATGATTTTCTTGGTCGTTTATAGTGTATTTATGGTGTATTTTATATACCTGGTACAGGGACCCGCAGTTGCTACTGTACAGCGACCCTGAGTAAATTGTCCCAGCACCCTCACAGGGAACAACGATAAGCTGTCAGAGGGTACTCACAGGAAACCTCAGCTGCTCTTGTACAGGGACCAGCAGTCGATATCAATGTTATCGGTTGTTACTGGACAGGACAGACGGTTAGACTTGGGGTTCGTGTACAGTAGCAACTGCGGGTCCCCGTACCTTTGTTAGCCTATTACCTATTGATGTTGCATACATGTTTATATCACTTGCTATATATCCTAGGTAGGTCTTTATTACTATTTATCACTTTATATAACCTTTGTTATTTAACAGATTTAGATATAATTAGAATGTTTATCGCTTATGAGATATTTTCTTCTTTTTCATATATGTTAAATGTTTTATCATAGAATGTCACGTGCTATTTATCTATTTTACTATCTGTGACATGTCCTGTCTGCCAAAGACGAATCGCCCTCAATTTTGCGACCGATACCCCCGAACCCGATTACGATACGCTGACGAAGCTTTGTAATACAATTCGAAAGCTCCGACCCGAACGATTTCTTGTGGAGTAAAGTCCTCATTCAATTATTACATTAGCAAACTCCACATCATGTCCTTCAGCATAAGGCTATTACTGTAATAGCTGAAACAGACTCTTTCCGCGTTCAGGAAATCGCATGCGAGAGCCTATTCAAATACATTGTAATTCTTCTCGCATTAATCGCTTCCGGGAGGTGCGTGCGATTGATGCGAGCGTGCTTCCATGTATTTGAATAGGCTCTCGCATGCGATTTCCTGACTGCGGAAAGAGTCTGTTTCAGGCTTAAGGTCATGAGCCTTGGCCGGGGGTCTGATTTGGATGTTGAGATTTTCAGGTCAACTTATTTGAAACTATTTGATGAGACTCGACGAGAGCAGCACGATGGTGGCAAAATAAATGTCATACAACGATTTGTCTCAAGCTTATGTTTTTTTAATGTTGGGAATGTGTTTTAGCAAAACCCGTCTTTCATGGTGGTTTTTGCCCTCCGTGACTAAACCGTTGACCTCCTGTCAAATCTGAGGATATGTCCGTGAAAGCGCATTGAAAGATCTATCAAATGCACTTTTCCGTGACTCTCTAAACTCTTTTGGTTCACGAGTTATGCTCTGATTTGTGAAAAAGAAGTGTGATACATGTATGGGATTTTGTTCGTGGCAATGTTGCCTTAGGCGGTGACATCGGTGATGGCCTGATCGAAAAATCACGTGCGTAGTTCTGACTTCTATTATATATAGCGATCTATCAATTCCTCTTTCCTCGTCTTACTAGCTTTATTAGTTGTGGAGATGGCCGGGTGTGGCGAAATACGCCGCCCCCCTCACCCCCGCCCCTCACCATGGCAAAGTTGGCTGAGGCCCCCACCGGCCACCCGCGCGAGGGACAGGACTTTAGGTCATGCAGTATGTCACCATGATCAGGACCTCCGGCCTCTGCCACGGGTTTGGTCCGCTCGATCCGAACAAACAGCGAGATGCCCGTCCGAATCAGTCTGTCTGTCTGTCTGTCTGTCTGTCTGTCTGTCTGTCTGTCTGTCTCTGTCTGTTTGTATGTCTGTCTGTAAGTCCGTCTGTCTGTGTCTGTCTGTCTGTCTGTAAGTCCGTCTGTCTGTGTCCGGATTGGTCTGTCTGTCCGTCTGTCTGTCTGTCTGTCTGTCTGTCTGTCTGTCTGTTCTGTCTGTCTGTCTGTCTGTCTGTCTGTCTGTCTGTCTATCTACGGGTATCTATCTATCTGTCTATCTACCTGTCTGTCTCCCGTCTCCCTGTGTCCCCGTGTCCCTGTCTGGCTGTCTGCATCTGCCCCCCCCCCCCACCCCACCCAGCACCCCCTCTCCTCCCCCACGCTGTGACTCATCATGGTCAACCTGCCTGCAATGGCCCGGACTCGCTCAGTCAGTCGTGCGCTGGTTGTACGACCGTGAACAGTCCCCCCGTGTCGGCCTCCCATACGGGGAGACGGGCCAACTTAGCCGAGGAGGGTCTACCAGGTGCCTGTTGGACTGCACAGAGTAAAGTTAGCTGCAGTGTTAATTTCACTGCACTGTATCTCTGGTCTCGTGGTATTTGTTTATAAATTTAGATACCAAAATTATCAAAATTTTGATTTCGTGATTATGCAAAATTAAGAACGGTTATTTTGTTTGTATTCATTCTACTGTGGTTCCTTGGATAATTACAAGTGTAACGACGAGTGCCTGGAATATTTTTGGACGTCTGCCAGCTTCACATCGCCAGGGATGATCCAGGTGAGTTAACCGTGCATTTCTGACAGCTGCAGCACCAGCTCGTAACAAATGACGTCACTAATTCGTGGCGTCATCAGCTGGAAGGCCACCGGGCGATCGCGGCGGCGTTCCCGCTGATTTTGTTCGACAGACTGAGCTGATTATGGCGCCTGGCGGCGTATAACGGCGCACTAACTCGCTAAGGACAGTAGCCAGTCACGCGGGGTGCCACTAAAGAAGAAAAGTCGTGTCGTGACACTCGGCAGGAAACGGTAGGAAAAAGTAATATAAGATAGAGATCGCCTGCCCCGTATTGCAGGCGTAAAAATCCGCCGAATTTGGGACTGCCGCCGAAATTAATTGCTACTGGTGGGTTCGTCCGACACCTGAAGGTCATAAATGTCACTGAAGTGTGTCTGCTACATTCCAATATTAGCGCACAATGTTGAAGTACTTGCCTATTTCTCGCGATGTAGCCTTGTTGCTCGTGCACCCTGATACACCGAATCGAGCCAATACTGTTCTATGCATTTCAGTACTGAAAATATCTTAGTCGGTCCAGCGTGAGTGATGACTCTGTGCATATTTTGTCATAAATTGTTTTAAAGAAGTGATCATTAACCCGCGCCCTGCTGGGGGGTGTTTGAACACCCCCCCTTGTGGTTTTTCACGAATATCTCAAAAACGGCGCTCCTGTTTTTGGTACACCTTATCATGCATCAATTCTACACATGTCGTGAAAATTTCAGACCAAGGTCATTCAAGGTCAGGTCACCAGGTCACTTGAAATGACCTCACCTCATAAAAAGTTTCAATGTCTGTCATAGCTACACCGAGTGACCGATCGTTTTGAAACTTTCAGCGATTGCTAAGAGCAATAGTATGTACAAAATGTATATCTCAGAATTTTGATATCGATGACATAAGGTCAGGTCAATTTTGCGACCTCCCCATTATAAGTCAATGGGAGAAAATTGAAATGCGCCTCTTTTGGACGAAAGACATTATAAACACTCCCAAACACTGAATTACAAGTGGTTTAGACACACTGAACATGAAAATGGTGTTCGTGACCCCTGTTTATGCCCTGAGGTCATCTTAGGTCACGAATGGTATCTAACAGTTTTTCGCAAATAACTTTTGATAGAGGCATGCTAGAGCGATGAAAACGCCTTAGATGTGTTCAGCTCGACGTTGCGGATCGACTGATATGCAACATGACCCTTTCCGGTCAGGTCATGACCTTGACCTGAGGTCAAATTTTCAAGTTGACCTTTTAAGGTCAAGTTATAGTTCATTCGATGCGTCTTGACGAGAGGAACACGATGCCGGTAAAAGTAAGCTCGTACAATGCTTGGGTCAAAAGTTATTGCAGAAAAACTGTTTCCGAAAAAATCGGCTATTTTTACAGTTTTTGCCCCCTGCAGGCAAAACCGTTGACGTTAGGTCAAATCTGAGAGAATTGCTCAGAAAGGGCGTTAATAGGGCTATCGAATGCGCTTTTCCGCGGCGCTGTAGCTCTATTGGTTCCCGAGTTATGCGCTGGCTTCTTGGAAATTGTCGACATTCGACCTGGAAATCGGCGAAATTTTGCCTTCAATGACCTCTGGTGACCTGACCTTTGACCTGACCAAAAATTGACTGAAGTGATTTCCTCATTATTTTTGACACTCTTGCGAACGCCGCCTTCCGCGTATCGCTACGTGGCCCAGGAGCCGAGTTAGAAGGGGGTGTTCAAACACCCCCCCCCCCAGCAGGGCGTGGAAATCCAGGACCCCCAGCCGGGCGCGGGTTAACCTGTTGTCTGTGTATGATGTTAAGTTTAACCCGCGCCGGGCCGGGGGGGTGTTTGAACACCCCCCCTGCGGTGTTTGAACACCCCCCCCCCCCTGCGGTGTTTGAACACCCCCTGCGGTGTTTCGCAGATATCTCAAAAACGGCGGCGCTTCGCGCCGCCGTTTTTGGCACACCCGTTCGTGCATCTTTTCCGCACATGTGAAAATTTCAGACCCAGGTCACCTTAGGTCAGGTCACCAGGTCACGCAAAGTGACCTCACCTCAGAAAAATGAAATAAGAATGCTCGTCATAGCTACACCGATTGATCGATTGCCTTGAAACTTTCAGCGATTGATCAGAGTAACATTATCCCGCGCACCGACGGGGGTCTGCGCCAACTTCGCACCGACGGGGGGGGGGGGGCGGATGACCCTGAGATCTCGAGAACAAAGCAAGATAGCGACAAGCGGTAAACGGCATTGGATATGCACGGTCAAGATCTACAATTTTTACTACGGTCATTTTCAGGTCAGGTAAAAGATGACGTCACAGGAGTCGAAAAAGTCAAAATGGCGGCGCTAGATATGGAGAGTTTTTCTCGAATAACTTTCGAATTAGTCAAGATAGGAACAAACTAAGGGTATCATCGTGATCCTCTCGTCAATCCGCATCGAATGATATATATGTTGACCTCGAAAGGTCAAGGTCAAAGGTTGACCTCAGGTCACGTGACCTCGAGGTCATCATGTATATCAATCGATGCGTCTTGACGAGCTGAACACAATGAGATCATCCACGCGTCTGTATGTTGTTCCTGTACGGAGTTATTGGCCAAAAACCTTTGGTGACCTTTGATGACGTCACATGACCTCACAGCTGCCCAACAGCAAAACAAACCTCAAGGTAGTGAAGGTTGATCGTATATGAAGTCATGTATGGTATATGGGGCCATTCCGACCCGTTTTATAGTGGTAAAAACAGGGAGTTGATTTTTCCCCCATTGACTTATCCAGAATTGGAGGATCAAAAGCATGCGATAGCATGCTTTTGCATCCGGAAATTCCCATTGGTGGGTCGCTGAAAACAAGTTCGGCTGAACCTGTTTGTCAGTGAGTGAGTGAGTATGTGAGTTTGTCCAAGCTTTTTGGACCTGGAGTCAAAATGGGTGGACCGATCGGGATGAAAGTGGGACCGTTTGATTCGTCTCCGGCGAGGTAAACTTTTGGTGCTGGCCTCGGTTCGCTCGGTACTTCGTGGCACATGCTATTCCGCTTCAAAGTTTCGGTGACACGAATTTTTTTGTCAAGGCTACAGGTCAACCCGAGGTCACGGGCAAAGCCATACTGGCGGGACACATCGGTAGCACCTTGAACCAGTTTCCAGGGGGGTCACCGTCTGCGAGGGGTGCAGGCTGCACGTGCTGGGGTCGGAAAACCGTTTTGACGTGAGGTCCTCTGGCTCAAAGAAATTTTAAGCTATCAACCTCAAAATCGGTTCAATGGTAGTCCCAGGCAAGGCCTCCAAAATAATGCGCATTTCATTGGGCTATGGATCCTCCAATTCTGGCCCAAGGCAACGCACGAGCGCTGCCGGCATCTAGTAATGGGGAGGTCGCGAAATTGACCTGACCTTAGGTCACCGTTATCAAAATTCCGAGACATACAAATTGTAGCTACTAATGACCTAATAACATCCTGCGACTTTCAAAGGCCTCTGACATCTACTGTAGCTCTGGCACGGTGACAAAGTTGCAAAAAAGTGACTTGAGGCTGGGTCATTCAAAGTGACCTGGTGACCTGACCTTAAAAGATAGGAGGTTCAAACTTGCACACCATGTGTAAAATTGATGAGGGAATAGTCGTACCAAATTTCGCGGCACTACGCGCCGCGGTTTTCCCGCTATTCGCGAAAAACCTCAGGGGGCGTCGGTGCGCGGGTTATCTATGAAATGTATATATCGGAATTTTGATATCGGTGACCTAAGGTCAGATCAATTTTGCGACCTCTCCATTATAAGTCAATGGGAGAAAATTGAAAAGCGTCTGTTTTGCACGAACGTTATTCTAGACACTCTCAAACATCGAGATGTTGGTAAATGGACACACTGAACCGGAAAATGGCAACTGTGACCCCTCGTTATGTCCCCGAGGTCATCTCAGGTCACGAACAGAATCTAACAGTTTTTCGCTAATAACTTCTGATAGAGACGAGCTAGAGCGCTGAAAACGCCTTAGATGTGTTCGGCTCGACGTTGCGGATCGACTGATATGCAACATGACCTTTTCCGGTCAGGTCATGACCTGGACCTGAGGTCAAATTTTCAAGTTGACCTTTCAAGGTTAAATTATAGTTCATTCGACGCGTCTCGATGAGAGGAATACGATGGTGGCAAAAGTAATGTCATGACTCTTTTGAGTCAAAAGTTATTGCCGAAAAAAACGTTTTTCGTAAAAACGGATATTTTTGGAGTTTTTGCCCCCTGGAGGCTAAACCGTTGACCTGAGGTCAAATCTGAGAGCATTACTTAAAAAGGTCTGTAAAAGGGCTATCGAATGCGCTTTTCCGCGGCGCTGTAGCTCTATCGGTTCCCGAGATAGCCGTTGGCAGTTTCCAAAATGTTGAAATAGTGGACATTTGACCTTTGGTGACCTCTGGTGACCTGACCTTTGACCTGACCCAAAAAATGACTGAAATGTTTTCGTCTTTATTTTGGACGTTCTTTCGATTGCCGCTTACCGCGTGTCGCTACGTGGCCCAGGAGCCGAGTTAGAAGGGGGGTGTTCAGACCCCCCCGGCCCGGCGCGGAATCTCAGAGCACCGGCCCGGCGCGGGTTAACGGAACGGCCGCAAAATATCTGCCACTTTCTTCAATAGGCCTTGATTATTGCATTCGTCTTCTCCCAGCATTGCAGCATGCAACACAGAGTCCCGATTATAGTAGGTTTACCCATATGTTGCACTCTCAAGATTATTTTGTAACTGTCCAGGATTTAGTACTTAGATAGACTAGAAAATGTCAACCCATCGATATCTGATATGATGCAACTTTTTATCTGTTTTCTTTGATTTGCACCGGCACATCAACCAATGACAAACCAACATAATTACGTGCTTATTCAAGCAGCGCTGCGGCCAACTGTGTCAAGGACGTTTTTCACGGGAGAAAAATAGCAGCTGCATCTGACACACAACTGCATTCTTCTATTTTCCTAAATTAGCAGCTAAACAACATCTAGGCATTGATAGAAAGGGTATCAATGCTTATTACCACAGCCTATGATATAACGCAAAAACTGCTACCAATATGCGGCAGCCACAATTAGTTATTTATGTATAGTTTTAGTTTTTGAAGTTTCTAGTGCCAGTACCTATATCAACGCTTTATATTTGTTACCAATCACATTGCCATTTTTATCAGTTCACTTCAGTTCAGATAAGGTTATTCTATTTGAGTGTTGGCGAGCAAAGACGGCCGGCGCTCGGAGCGCGGCGGTCGGTCCGCCGCGCGCCGCGCCGGGCACATATGTGTCCTGCGGCCCCTGTCCTGGTTATCATGCCCACGTGTTGTGTAGCTTGGGGGCTGAGATGGGACGGGGGCCCGACAGTCTGGGAAGGGACCCCGCCGGTGCAGCACGGCCCGGTGTACGTACGACGTGGTCGATGGCCGATGCGGCCTGAGCACGAACAGTCTTCAACGGGACTCCGCTGGTGCGAGGCCGCGCCGGTGTACGACGTGGTCGACGCGGCCTGACGAGAACGACGAATTGCGCCGCATCTGACCGCCGCATTTTACCCGTTTA
>NW_024883825.1:0-41318 GCF_019059575.1 Amphibalanus amphitrite
CTTAACGCAACTTTGCCGACGATAGAGAATGAACAGGAATTCACATGGATCCTAAAAATATGCATTTTCAAAAATCATAGGCGGATACAGATCATTGAGATTGGGGGTACACAAAAAGTATAGTAAATAAGGTTTTTGTTGGTACTGTTTCTAAAAGGGTGATAATTGTCTTGTTATATTACAATTTTCTATGAGAGAACGACTACAATTGTATTGGTCATGCATAGGCGGTGTCAGGGCACCTATGTTGGGAGGTAAAACATAACCCCCCTTTTTGGACGCCTGGATCCGCCTATTATAGCAAAAACGTGTCAAAAGAGGATGCACAATAACTTGTATATGTTATCACATGATACTTTCATTCACTGTTCGTAAAAACTGGTGCATACAGTTATAATACATCAGCATCGTGATCTTCGCCCAAATGACTCGCTTCACGAATAGGATCCCCCAGTTCCCAGTGCTCTGGAGCCGCCCTGGTAAAGTTATGAACTTGAAATTTGCAGGGAATGTGCCCAATTTAGTTTTAGGAAAAGTCAGAAAATTTCAGCATCGTAGCTTCAGCGGTTTCGGAGATATTCCCGAAAAACCTGAGGGGTGGATGAAAACACCCCCCTGCCACTAATAGGGTTAAAATGATCTGTTTTTTAATTCAACAGATAGCATGGCGATGGACAAAGTTCCAAGTGTAACGGAGGAATGTCAAGTGGGGTTCCCGTTGCTGTATTGTGATAGCTCGGCACTTCACCTGTTACCAATATCTAGTCGTGTACTTTCTCACAGACGAGTGATGCTCGTATCTCAGGTTGAGCTAGACTCCTATCTACAATAACGCTGTAACGCATAACTTTTACATGTCCATGTTATGTCGGTTGCGTTATATTCAAGCCCCAAATTACTGACTTCTTTGCTCATTTTTGTACGCACTGTTCAGGTGGAGACGATCGGAGACGCCTACATGGTGGTGGGCGGGTGTCCCGAGGTGGACCCCGACCATGCCGAGCTGGTGGCCCGACAGGCTCAACAGATGATACAGGGATCGGGCCATGTGCTGGTGCCCAATACGCAGAGGCCCGTTCAGGTATAGGGTGGGTGGTGGTCATCTGATGACCGGAACTGGAGCTCGGGTGGACACCCAACAGGATATGAGCAGAAGGCCGGGGATGAGACGAGCGGAGCCCAAACTGGACAGCGAACTGGTCAGAAGCCGTTATGGTTTGATACGTTGTTTTTCTTTTGACGCCGATGTTTGCATTTATAAACCCGATTGTAACAAGTTTGGGGTTTATGGACGCTCATTTGATAAATGCGAATAAAAGCGTAGATTCGTATATAGTTTAGGTTTCGATTTCAAGAAATGCTTCAGGATTTCGACTGATTTTATAATTGAAACGTGCTCCGAGTGAGAATAAGACATTGTGGGTCGCATATATTGAAATCCACTATGAGAAAAGCATGGTCCAGTGAAAATGGGTCAACGATTTAGTTAAGCCACGGAATATATAGTCTACGACATCTCGAAGACTATAGATTCCATGGTTAAGCTATAGGTTAGGGTTGGGTTAGGTCAGGTCAGGTTGGGCTAGGGTATATTGTTTTCGGGGCCATGCCTTTTCACATGTTGGATTTCAATATACGCGCTCGGGCTCCGTGTAGTTATCATATGGCCGCCCTCTGACGTCATCCTCACGTGCTGCCAGATCCGTGTGGGAATGCACACTGGTCCCGTGGTGGCCGGTATAGTCGGAGTGAAGATGCCCCGCTACTGCCTCTTTGGAGACACAGTCAACACTGCATCCAGAATGGAGTCTCACGGGCTGGCCGGTCATATTCACATAAGTCACTCCACCTACACGTGAGTGATGTGTGAAAGTGACGTCAGTGGTGACGTCAGTGATATGTGATGTCATATGTGACTCAAGCGAATAATATCGCTGACATCAGTAAATAAAATCACTGAAGTCAGCAAATGATCTGTGGCATCAGTGAGTCCTGTCACGTCAGTGAATGGTAGGTGATCTTAGCGAGTAGGTATATAACTGACGCCAGCGCATGATGCTTCGTCCAATATGTGTTCGCTAGTGACATGGCACATACTCATGTTCAGTCTCCGAGCTGGTGCCCAAGACGGATCATATGGCCTTCAATTGCCAGCCATCTGCCACACCCACCACCGTTCTCTAACCAGCCCTCTCCCTTCAGATGCCTCCGCAGCAACCAGCGGTTCTCGTTCGAGCGGCGCGGTCAGATCCCAGTCAAGGGGAAGGGTATGATGTACACCTATTTCGTGGTCGACCTGGAGCCGGGAGAGCCGGTGGTTCCTGAGCCGCCGCCGCCTCCCGCCTACCAGCACGGCCTCCAGCCGAGCTCCAGTCGACTGAAGGTGGTGCCCGTCCGACGGCATCCGTTCAGCGCCGTCTGTGAGGTCATGTGAGGTCGTGGGAGGTCGTGGGAGGTCGTGGGAGGTCATAGGTGGCAATGAGAGGTCATGCGAGGTTGTAGGTCATAAGAGGTCATATGAGGTCATCGAAAGTCACGTGAGGTCGCAAGGGGTATCTCCGGCCGCAGAGGTTATGAAAAGTCACAAAGGTTGTATAAGACTGCAGGTCATGTCATGTCGAGTGAGTGTGGCTTTCTAGGTCATGCGAGCTCGCTCCAGGCAATGAGAGGAATGCGACGGTTTGGGAAAGTACAAGGTCAGGCTAGTTCACAGGTGTAGGGTCGTGTGAGGTCATTCGGGACCATGCAGGGCATGTCAGATCCGAGCTATGCGAGACTAACTGTCGTATTCGGTGAGAAAGCGTTCGAAGTCATCCATGGTCGTTTGAAGTTCGACGATGTTTTTAGTTCATACAAGTCATGCAAGGCACAGGAGATTAGGGATCAGGTTACATTGTACACCCTCTATGTGATTTGTGAACAATGTTGTTTCTATGTGAATGTGGTGAGCATATGTCCACTGAACATTTGTGAAAATGTGTGTGCAGATACTAAATGTCAATCGATCGTTTTGTGCATGGATGGCAGATGGATCGGCGAGGTTTGGGCTAGGTCTTTATCCGTCGTATTTTGCCGGATAGCCAGTTCGAGATATTACTGTAATACTCATGCAACAGTTAGCGTAGAACCTAGCACAGATGTGCTTCAGCCATGTAACTATTGGATCCGAATGTTGATGTGGTGGCAACATGGTAGACTGCAAGTGAGCGCAACGTTGACAATGTCATCACAAGGCAGCGCTACTGAAACTTCCGAGCGTCGATGACCGAAAAAGTACAAGAGTAAATAGGCTGCTGGATATGCATCATACCTAGTCATGAAGAGAACAACTAAATGGTTCTGATTGAATGTCGCGTGACCGCCGTGACTGTTTTGCAATGTAACAAATATACTCGTCTTTGATTGTCGTGCTCCTAAAGGTAAACGCCATGGCACAAAAGAGATCTCCTTAGACCGTAATGAGTGTACAAATCGTGGGTTCCTCGTTGAAACTGTATGCGAATTCGTGATCTCTGTCGGCTTCGTAACATTATAAAAAGAGCAGTTTTGTTTGTCTCTGGAGAGGAAATAGCACAGGAACCAAAAAGTTTGCGGGACAATTTTATCTTTCAGTTTTGCAGTGGTCGATACTAAATTAAAATCGAGGACAATTCAAAGAACATGAAAAATTGATATCACCTGAGTAACACCAGCAGATCAATTATTACCTAAGATGGGCGTGTATCTTTTAAACACATTGTAACACATATGTATCCTGTCAATATGTTTCAAATGCACCTGTGTGAACAATAGCTGAAATAAAAACGTAAAAGCTGGAGAGAACAGAAAAAAACTACGAACGGCCTAATGACGTGACAGGGAATTTAAACATTTGAATTCGATTAAAAAAAATATGTGAGAGATAGAAAAGATATGATTGTCATAAAACATAAAACTGTCCCCTACACTCTTGTCAGGACTCCTCCCAAATTGTCTCGTGTCGTGCCGTCCCCATTCCTGTATACCGCTCAGCGTCGCCCCTTCCCTTATTCTCCAGACGTCCGTTTACCGTTTCAGTGCCATCCCCTCCGCTCCAGACCTCTTGTCCGTCGTTCAGTGCCGTCCCCTTCCTCCCCAGACCTCTGTCTGCCGTTCAGTGCCGTCCCCCTCCCTTCCTCCCCAGACCTCTACCTGCCGTTCAGTGCCGTCCCCTTCCCTTCCTCCCCAGACCTCTGCTGTCTAGTGCCGTCCCCCTCAGAGAAACATAACACAAGGCACATTGCCAGCTCGCCTTAATTATCATTTTATTCTTGTTTTATGAAAAGAAATTCGTACACTCGACAGGTTGCAAAAATGTTTTACATCTATGCATGGATCTTTTACGATGCCAAGTCAACGCGAAAAAGTTGCACATCGACATCCAGCAAACTTCAACCTTTTCCACGGCAGCTAACTAGCTAACCAAACGAATATCGAGTCGTTTGGATGAACAACGCTTTACCTTCATACGAGTTTGCTGTTAAGTCACTCAGTCCATGCCCAATCCGAACAATTGGTCCACCACGGTCTCGTGCGTTAACCGACTCATAGCTCACTCAGGAGTCAGGAAACTCACGGTTTCAGGGGCGCTAGCGGTACAACTTCGCGACAGGATCTCGAACGAGTCCCATCCGGTCCCACAACAGCAACAAGGCAGCCTGCTGACGGTACAGCTTCACAGCAGAAACTCCTACCAGCTCGTCTCACCAGCGCACGACGCGGGGAGAGAGCTCTAAGCGAGCCTCCCTCCGGTCCGCCGAACGGTAGCCCCCAGCCATCCTCTCCCAATCCCACACGACTCACTGCAGCGCCCGATGAGAACCAGGCGACAGCAACGACACCTACCGACCCTTGGCGCCCTTCCGTCCCTTGCCGGCCTTCTTGGCGATCGCCTTCTTCTGCTTCTCGCCCTTCTTTGTGTTGGGGATCCACCGCTTCTTGCCGCCCTTCTTGGGTTTGTCCTCCTTGCTGGCAGCACGTCTGTGAAAGAGAGGACGATTGAGAGTTAGACAGAGCAGCATGATCTGAGGCACAACATTTGGATGCTATCCTTTTCTGAAGGAACTACAGGAATCAAAACGCACACCGTTAAATTTGGCAAATGGCACAAAGTCACACAAAGGAATTCTCCTTATTTATTCGTTTTGCACCGATGTATCGATTTCAGCACCACCCCTCCCCTTCCACGCCACCCTTCCATCCCGCCTCTCCCTCTTCCTCTCCATCACTAACTCATCTGTGCACCCCTAACCTTCCATCTTCCTCCCCACCCCGTCCATCCCCTCTCAACACTCACTCTCGCTGTTCCTGGTGTATCAGCCGGTTGGCCGCCTTCTCTGTGTCCACCACGGCTCCCTTTTCCTTCCGTCCCAGGTTCTGCAGCAGCTCCAGCTGCCCGCGCACCTCGCCGCGAGTGTCGCCCACGGCGGGAGCGAACTGACGCCGCTTTCCGCGCTCCTTGGTCGGCGCGTCCCGGGGCAGACGCTGGCTGAACTTGCCCAGAGAGGCGGTGCTGCGCCGGGCCAGTGCAGCCGCCTCTGTCAACTGTGGGAGGGGGAGAGGAGGAGAGGGGTTAGTGAGAGGCAAAGACTAGGAGAAGGTAAAAAGTTTTTGTTGGGTCGGGTTACAGTGTAGCTGCTATGGTAATGGAACTGTAGGTGTCGACATTTATGCCACGATTTAGTCATAGTAAATGTTAGCAAATTATATTGACTGTATCCCGCACGAAAAAAATCAACATGCTAATTACACATCGCTTATGATTGTAAAGTCATCAACTGGAACGGCGTCAAGACTCATCGAACAAATATGATCATCACACATTGACATATTGATGGCAATTGTTATAAACGTGAGAGTAATTTGCGCATATGTGCCAAACTGATTCTCAAGTACCCAACCCTCTCCCGATCACCAATATCCCCGTCTACAGAGCCGGCCGGTCCGCTCACCTCTGAAGTGCTGCTCTTAGTCACGTCCTTGGGCGTGACGCCCACCGTGGGCACCTTCATGTTCCGCTTGACGTTCCTCAGTCGCTGCAGCTCGTTCTTGGCAACACGCTCACGCTTCTTCTCCGCAGCCTGTGGCGCGAAAAGGAAATAAAAATTACTACTGGAAGCGAGTGTAGAGTGTAGACAGGACAGAAGACGGGAACGAAGACATTTCCTTCGGTTTGTTCGAATAAAACTTTTTCCATTCTTTACTAATCAAAGACGATCGAGTAAAAACTAAAAAGACACATCACACATTCGAAACAAATTCAACAAGGCATCCCAAAGTAATTTTAATGATTGTATAATTGGCTTCAATATCAGACTTGTGCGAGCAGCACCAGCAGCTGGCGCTAGCTTCCAGCTTCAACAGCTAACGCACACAGCAAGTACCTCAGCAGCCTTTCAAACACCATTCGGTACGCACCTTGGCGAACATGTCGGTGTTGGGGTCCACGTTGGCGGGCACCTCCATAACCCAGTTCTTCTCTCGGTCGGCCTGCGCCTTCTTGGCTCCGTACCGGGGCACCCAGCGCTGAAACACGGGACAGGGGGAGCGGTGTTAGCTGTGGGGTCGAATGGTCAAAGCTTCGGTAACGAATCTGTGCGATATAATCGGAGTCAAATTTATCTATAAGAAACATTGGTTGAAAAGAGTGAGCAGAGTCAGCCGAAGTTTCGTGAGAATTACAGACAATACTTCCGAAGATAAATACCTGTTGATATGAAACCATTTGACATCGATGACATGCACACAAATATGAAAATTCTACGATGCAGGTTACGCAATGCAATATCGGATATGCGAGTACAAAAGAGCACACGCCATTCATTGTCTTCTATTAGCGGCTCACGTTGCGTTTCAGTTGACCGGTCATTTGACGGTAAATTTACCTTGAGCTCGGTATCCCAGATTTTCTTTCCCTTCTTGTTTCTGGAGATGCCCTTGGCTTTGGCGTATTCCTCCCACTTGGTGAGTGGCTTTGGCTTGGGCGCCGGCTTCTCTCGAGGGATTCTGTCAGCGGCAAATGATCAAATGAAATCATTGTGCATTGCCGTTTGTACAACGATAGATATAGGGCACGAAACAAAATGAGCACAAGCAAGCTCTGCTTTCTACTGTCGATTTAGCAGCTCATGTCCAACGTTTATCACAGCCAAACCGTGCCACTGTCTGTCCCTCACAAGTGAATAGGTGCCTTCTGACTTATACCGGTAACAGCTGCTCCCACCAACTGTGGACTAGCTGCAGAAGTCATGCATCGTGCCCAGAGGGCTGAGCTTTTGTCCAAAACCAACAAGAGTCCAATGTCCTAGTCCTACCAAGTGAGCTAGGTAGGGACAATCCACCTGCTCAAAACATTTAATCTTTATTTCTTTTAAAAAATGTCCAGACAACACACCTCAGCTGTGCTGCCGGCAGATTGACTGTGGTGACGTCATCTTTGGTCTGAGTCGGCAGCTGGTACAGGCGGTTGAACAGCAGCTGGCAGTTGTCTCTGGCGAGCCGCTGCAGGTAGCCATCACGGTCGGCACTGCTGGGCAGAACACAGCATAAGTAATGCAGGAAGAAAATGATGTGTCAAGAGAAGTCCAGAAACTGTTCCTCAAATACCACAAAAACAAAGTATTTGCTGAGAACATCAGGACAGTGAGAGATAAGCAGCTTCAGAAATAACAACACAAATAAAAATAACTGATGCAAAGCACATAAGAAACTCACTGTAAAGCATCATGGTCCAGAGGGTTAGGGTCTGATGCCAGCAACAGTCCAATATCATATTCTAAGTCCACCTCCTTTTCCACGTCAGTCGGCTTGACCTTCTTGGCATCCTCTTCTATCTGGCTAAGAACTGCCAGAGCACGATCCATTGCAGCTTATTGAGATTGCCTGAAAAGCCAAGTAAACATGTCACAAATGTCAAACATAAGCAAGCATGTGATGACAATGTAAAGACATCATGGCAGTTGAGAATGATGTAGTATGTATACATCATCATATACACTAAATGCCTTTTGATCTGAGGCCAGTTTTACCAACAGGAAAATAGCCTCCTGCCAGAATTTCTTGCCTAAAGATCACTTCACAGTTCACAGCAAACTGTACACGTAATGGGCAAGTAAGCGAAGAGGGCTTTATGGTTTACTCCATATGTAAAGCATTCCTATGGCAAAAACTTTCGGCAGGTGCCTATTTTCTGATGGTAAAACTGGCCTCTGGGTGAATGTCAAATTTTGCTTTCAATGCTTAGGTATAAGTAGGTAGGTAGGATCTAACGAGAACGCTAAATTGCAAGTTTACTTGCCCTTAGGAAGATGATAAAGCTGTTTGAAAACGAGGCAGATCAATTTAATATTAATACATTAATGGAATTTGTAGTCCTCAGTCGCATCCTTCGATAACCCAGGGGGATGTCGTCCCGGTTCTCCCCATGTATTATTCGCCAATCAGCTTAACACTACCAGTGACGTCACTGGTGGATCGCCAATCGCGGCCGGCCGGCCGGCCGGGCCCGTAGAAGGCCAAACGCAGACGTTTTCAGAAAAGCGTAAGCCGTATAGATACAGTCGCGGATGGAGTTTTGCTGTGATTCGGCTCTCCAAGAGTGCATCAGCGGACCAGAACCCGGATAAAGGTCATAGTGAACCGGCATCTGATAAAATCCGCTCACGGCTTAGCAGCCGACTTCGACCCTTCGCCCTCGTAAAGCACAAAAGCTTGCCGGCCGGTCATCAATCCACCTGCATCTCAATGCCGTATACATAAAGGCTGCATCTCATCTCCTTACTGCCTATATCGACCAGTTACTGCAGCCGTTCTGGAGCGGCTCACGTCCGATAACACGCCGGGCGTGCGCTAGCCGCCGGTGCTAAGCGCTACCATTGAGTGCGCAGGGGTGGATTTTTATATTAAGTTGGGGTTGCACGTGCAACCCCAACTTTGAATTTTGCAACCCCAACATCGGTTTGTGCAACCCCAACTTTACAACTGAAATAAATCGGCGGGCGCCTCGAATGGTGCCGCCCCCATAACCCTGAGCCATCACAAAACTCTATGCCACCCGTTGACTTGGCACCATCTTTCAAAAGAGCCCTCCCCATCATGAAGCAATAGTCACCCCTCAACTATCTATTGTAGTTGCCGCCTCCTCAGACCTCAAATGTAGGTGCCGCTCCCTCGAATGTAGGTGCCGCCCCCTCGAATGCAAGTGCCGCCCCTCGAATGTAGGTGCCGCCCCCTCAAACGTAAGTGCCGCCCCCTCCAATGTAGGTGCCGCCCCCTCGAATGTAGGCGCCGCCCATTAAATGTAGGCGCCACCCCCTCGAATGTAGGTGCCACCCCCTCGAATGTTGGTGCCGCCCCTCAAATGTACCTAAATGCCGCCCCTCGAATGTAGGTGCCGCCCCCTCGAATGTAAGTGCCGCCCCCTCAAATGTTAGTGCCGCCCCCTCCCTCGAATGTAGATTCCGGCCCTCCTCGAATGTAAGTGCCGCCCCCTCGAATGTAGGTGCCGCCCCCTCGAATGTTGGTGCGAGAATGTGGGTGCCGCCCCCTCAAATGTAAATGTCATCCCTCGAATGTAGGCGCTGTCTCCTCGAATGTAGGTGCCGCCCCCTCAAATGTTAGTGCCGCCCCCTCGAATGTAGGTGCCGGCCCTCCTCGAATGCAGGTGCCGCCCCCTCGAATGTAGGTGCTGGCCCTCCTCGAATGTAGGTGCCGCCCCCTCGAATTTAGGTGCCGCCCCCTCGAATGAAGGTGCCGCGCCGCCCCCTCAAATGTCGGCCCCGGCCACTTATGCATAGGTGTCATCGGTCATCCCATAAAATGTAGGTGCCGTCCCTTCGAATGTAGATGGCACCCCCTAGGGTGTAGCTGCCGCCCCCTAAGGCCTAGTTGCAGTGCAGCCCCCTCAAATGTAGGTGCCACCCCCTAAGTGTAGGTGCCACCCCTTGAAAGGGGTGCCTTTCCCTCACATGTAGATAGATGCCGCCCCCCCCCCATGCGTGGGTGCCGCCCCTCAAGTTTGTGTGCCGTCCCTCAAGTTAGGGTGCTGCCCATAAAATGTAGGTGCCGCCCCCTCTAAGTGTAGGCGCTGCCGCCTCAAGTGCAAATGCCATCGCCGCCCCCTCTAATGTAGGTACAGCCCACCGCTAAAGTAATGTGTGGTTTTACCAATCTCAATGGATGGCTTTGACTGTCGATTTTTTAATGCGGAGTGATCGAAAAGAAGACGTCAATAGATAAAGTTGCAGCTGCAAGGACAACGATACAGGCTAGCTACATTCAAAGTTTCATGGTGGTCTGGCTAATCATTCCTAAGCTTCAGAAGCAGAACATACCCAGGACTGAAACCGCACATTACTTATGCTGTGGACTGTACTACCCTCCTCTCAAGAGCTTGAGCTGTCACAAGGCCGTATAGAGCTGTCGGACATGCAAAAATGACCAGTTAAAAAATCGTGGATTTCGATTCCTGGTGCGCCGCTCACCGCTCAGTGGGGGGTGGGGGTGGTGCCCAGTGGAGGTCGCAGGGGGCATCAGGGCCATGGCCCCCCAAAGACAAATCAGGGGCCATCATATAATTTGCCCCCTTAAACAACCGATGGGCCTCGATGGGCGTAGGGGCCCTGGCTCTTACCCGATTGTCACGAGGCTCAAGAAACCAACGCCAGGTATTATGTAACAGCCCTCATACCGGTCTTTGAGTTTCCTGACTTCTGAGGGCGCTTCAGTGGCCTTCAAGGGCCCACATCGACCTCTCAGGGCCCTCCACTGGCCCTAAAGCGGCATCAGGAGTCCCCCAACCGGCCTTTGAGGGCCCCACACTGATCTCTTGATGGCCTCATTTCTGTCTCTGGGGTTCAGGACTGACCTTTGGGTGCCGGTCACTAAGAGCCCACATCGACCTCTGTGGGCCTCAAACTGGCCTTTGAGGGCCCTGTACTGGTCTCGAGCGCTCCCAAGTAGACCCAAACTGGTCTCTGGGGGTTCACGCCTCTAATGGCCTCATTTCTTTTTCTGGGGGCCCAAGACTGGCCTTTGGGTGTCCCCGAGGGCCGTACTGACTTCTGAAGGCCCGATGCCGGTCTCTAAGGGTCCACATCGGCCTCTGAGGGCCCTATGCTGACCTCTGGGGTCCAACACCGACCCCTGCTGGTCAGCGGTCAGCGGCTGGGGTCAGCGGGCGCGGTTGGAATGTGGACCAGTCTTGTTCGAGACACAATGCAAGCGGGAGCCCTACTGTCGCTTATAACAGGCCCCACACTGGACTCTGAGGGCCCCAAACTGGCCTCAATGGGCCCCAGCCGGTCTATGGGGTCTCTACACCGCCACTGATGGCCCTATTATGGTCTCTGGGGTGTCAGGTTAGTCTGGTCCCTGAGGGCCCACATCGGCCTCTGAGCCTGGGGCCCCATACAGGCCTTTGAGGGCCAATACTGGTCTTTGAGGGCCCTACACCGACCTCTGAGGGCCCCGAATCGGGCTTCTCTGAGGGACCCACACTAGCCTCTGATGAACCCATTCCGGTCGCTGGGGGCTCAAGATTGAACTTTGGGTGCCTCGCACTGGGCTCTGAGGGCCCACATTGACCTCCGAGAGCTCCACACTGGCCTGTAAGGGATCATATTGGGCTGGCCTCTGATGACCAAATGGTTTTGGAGGGCCAGTACAGGCCAGTGGCCACTCAGGGTCCCAATTCCAAACCGGCTTTTGAGGGCCATAACCGGCATCTGATGGACCGAACCGGACCCTGGTGGCCCAAAACAGGTCTCAGAGGGCCCCGCACCAGACTCTGAGAGTCCCATCTTTAGTCTCTGTGGTCCAAGGAAAAACTTTTGGCGTTTCATGCCGTCCTCCGAGGTTCCCTGTCAGTCTCTGTTGGTCCCCATGCCGGAATTTCGGAATTTGAGGGCCGTTATCTCGTCGCAGCGGGCCGGCATTAAGGTCTATTACCATATCGGGGTCACATCGGTTTCTGAGGGCCCATGTCTGCTGCCAAGGGTCCCTGGTCTCTGATAGTTCCATTTAGGTCTTTGAGAGCCCGGGCCAAACCCATCATAGGCGCCTCATGCTATCTTCTTATTCTCTGCCGATCTCGGAGGGCCCCTGTCGATCTGCTTGGCCCGTGCAGGTTTTTAAGGGCGCTGCTAGTCTCTGAGAGCCCCATGTCGTTAGTTGTGTCTATTTTGGGTCGCATTGGCACCACACATGTCTCTTAGGGCCCATACCAGTCAAGGGGTCCCACATTGACCTCTCAAGGACCAACGCTGGCCTCAAGGGCTCACACCACCTCAGAGGTTCCGAACTGGCCTTTGACGACCCCGCACTGGCCTTTGATGACCCCGGGCCTGCACTGACCTCTGATGGCTCAAGCAGGTCTCGTAAGACCCATGTTGGAGTTCAAAGACCCATACTGCTGTGCGAGGTCTCACCCGATTTATGAGGGTCAATCTCAATACTGGCCTTAAATGATCTTACGCCGGGCTTATATAAGGGTCTCATACTGGTTTCAGAAGTTTTCCGCTACTTACGAAAAACTTCAGGGGGAGGGGGCGGATATTCGCCCCCCCCCCTCCGCGGTACGCGGGTTAAGCTAACATACCGCCCCCCAGCGAGGGTCTACAGGGGCCCCTTTGCCAATTCACCCCCCCCCCCCAACGCCAAGTTTACGACCGTACCTGGTGGCGCCCACTTCCGGACTATTGCGCCCCTCGGAACCGCTTTGGGCGCCCTTTCAGGGCTGTGCAACCCCAATAAAAAACAAAAAAATCCACCCCTGTGAGTGCGCGTGGCCGACTGCCGCCCCGATGGCGCTGGCCCCCGGCACCGACACCGGCGCGGCGCCGCTGACCCATGGGGGGGGGGGCTGCTAATTTGTTGAGCCGGAATTGGGATAGAAGCCGGTATGGGATTGGAATAGAAACTCAGCGAGACTAAGGGATTGTGTTGTGCCTTCGGTAGGCCCCCAAAAATCACCGGTGTAGTGCCCTCAGGGCCGCCGGTTATGAAGCCTTTGGAGGCACTCGTGTGGGCCCTCACAGGTAGGTACCGGTGTGAGGCCCTGAGACATTGGTGCGGGGCCCCAGAGGTGCCGCTGTGGGCCCTCTGAGTCTGAGGTGCTAGTGTGTGGCCCTCAGAGGCGCCGGTGAGGGTCCTCACAGTTGCCATTGTGGGCCCTCAGAGACACTGCAGTGTGGGGTCATCACAGTCTGGTGTGGGACCCTTAGAGCTGCTGGCTCGAACTCTTTATAAGCCGACAGGGGCTCTCAGAGACCGACAAGGGGCCCTCAAGAGGTCTGCGGTGTCTTCAGGAGCCCTGTGGAGTCCTCAGAGACCAGCAAGGTACTCTCAGACGCCGGCGGGGGCCCTCAGAGTCGTCGGTGTGGGGCCCTCAAAAGTCACCGGTGAGTGGCCGTCCGATGCGAAGGTCCCGTCTTAGGCCGTCAGAGGCTCCGGCGTTGAGCCCTCAGAGCCGCCGATATATGGCCTTAAGAAGCACTGGTTTGGGCCTTTGGAACTTCATTTAGGGGTGTCGGTTGAACTCAGAGGTGGCAGCAAAGAGGTGGCAGTGTGGGGCCCTCAGCTGGGCACCGGTTTGGGGCTTTCACAGCCGCCGGCGAGGGCCCTCGCAGGCGCCGTTATGGGGGCCTTCAACCATTGGTTTAAGGGGTCATCACAGGCGTGTGTGGAACCCTTAGAGCTGCTGGTCCTTGATAAGGGCCCTCAGAGGTCGCCAATGGGCCCTGAGAGGCCGGCAAGGGGCCTTCAAATGCCGACAAGAAACAATAAAAAGCCGGTGTGTGGCTCTTATGGAGAGAAGTGTGGCTATTCGGAGCACATAAGGTGTTCTTTCGAGCCCTGTGGGGCCCTTCTGAGTCGAAAATGCCATCGTGGACCCTCAGCCGCCAATTGGCGTCGCAGGGCCCCTCGGGCCCGAGAGGCCCCCTGATCCGATGGGGGCACGTGCCCCCTGCCTCCCCCCCTCCGGGTGCAGATAGAGAATGAAATCGGCTTGCGGGACACAACAATTGCAATCGTTCCTTCTCCCGTCGCGAGGTCGCCCATCCGACCCATATCCCAAGATTGTCAACCCTTGGGCTCGGGTCGGCAATGTATCGGCAAGGAAATTAGCTTTAGATGGGTAAAAAAGTTATTAGTTGTCGTTACGTTCAGTAATAACAACGATAAAGTACCAAATGTACCCGACGTACGGCTTGGAGCCGGGCGCCGCGCGGTCTCCACCAGTGACGTCACGCTAATGCTTAGCGACCGGTCCATTGAAAATTGCGGGATGATTCTACCTCTCTTATACGGCCTTGCGATAACCCAAGCGATAAACAAGCAATAAAAATAGTTTCTTTCCAATCTTCGCAAAACTCACGTGTTGGTGAATGGCTCAGTTGCGGCAGTTTTGTCGATTTACTTCTGGTTCTCCTCAAGTGTTTTTTCATGTATTTTTCATTAGAGATCTTCAAGCTTGTTCGCAAAACAATTTTTCTGGAATAAAACATTTAAAAAAATAAATAGTTTTCGAATTAAATTTGGATGTGTTCAATCTCTTATTAATATCATTCAAAAATAATTCCAGATCATATGGCCAGCTGTTGCTCCACAAAAAAGGTCGACACATTTGACGAATGTGTTACAAATGACCGTGTCAGAATCTTGAAAGGATTAATACCTAAAAATTCCTGTTTTTCCGGTTTTCTGAGGCGAGGTTTCTCCGCATTAACTTGTTCAGGTGAGGATTCCTTTCTATGATCGCCCACTGGATCTAGAAGTTACTTTTTACCCTCCAATGCTTGCTGTTTATTGTTCGATAGCTGAAGTTGAAGCGGCAAGTCAAAGTGTCGAGGTCGATGCTATTCTAGTTGAGATTCTCCCATTTCCAGGGATTTCGGGGTATGTTACTATTTTTACATCTCAATCTCAAGGTAGAATATGTGTAAGTGTATACCATCTGCCATTGTGCTTGTTTTGCCATTCTAAATATCTAAATGCTGCTAATTACCATTAATTTTCACATCACGAAAGCATTGGAAGATAACTACTAATGGGGCCTTTTATAATGGATGGTTGGGACTAGTCTAAATTTGTCCAAATTGTGACTGCTCATGTGCAACTCTTCCCACAGTTGAACCTTCTTATAATCTGTCAGTTGTGACAGGACACTGAACACTGAACAGCATCATGGGCGACAACCCTCCAAGCAAGCCAACCGAGATAGTGGATGATCCAGATGACCCAGAGCTGAGCAAACTGCTGGACAGCGCTCTAGCCGACTTTGGGCGGCCCACTCCTACTGCTCCTGTCCCAGCCACAGCCGCCCCTGCTGCAGCTGTACAGACAGCGACTGGCGGTGGCGAGCCAGCGAAGCAAGAGGGAGTTAAGGATGCCTACAAAGTATTTGAAGAGGCAATGAAGCAGGCACTGCAGGTATGTTCTGAGTTTTTGACTGGCTGGGAAGTATGAGGTGTGATTCATGATTTTATAGGCATTTTTTCATTTTGCTGATGAATTATTCTAGACAGCTGCCAGTGGGCTTTGTATTTTGTGTGTTACAAGTGGTTTCTGTGCAATCTCTGCCTCCATTTTCTAGTTAGTTTTGTCCCTGATTTGGTAGGGTCTGTGGCCTGGCCCTTTGTCATTGCTTAGTATTGTTTATACTATCAGATCATCTTTATCACTAATCACTATTATGGAGGTGATTCCTACTCATCATAGTCTGGTCTCTTGTCTCTGCTTTGGTCTCTAGTCTGGTCTTGGCTTGTCACTCACTTGCCTTCTATCAAACTCTGGCTTGTGGTCCCAGGTCATTGCCTCAGTCCAGCGCAGAGGAGACGAGTGGACCAGTGCTGACCCCTCATCCTCTCTCCCTCCTCCCAGGCAGGACCGGACTCTGCCTCTGCCTCTGCGTCCGGCGGCGGCGGTGACGCGGCGTTTTCAGCTCTGATGAGCTCGCTCGCCGAGGAGATGGCCAAAACCGAGGTGGAGGGAGCGGAGGATCCCCTGGCCAAGACTCTGGCAGATCTGTCCAAAAATATGTCCTCAGATGCGGAGAAGGTGAGTACGAGAAATGACGAAAACGCGAGAAAGAAGAACACAAATGCTTAATTTGGTTTTTAATGGAAAAGTCCAGACACTTTGAGGGGCCGCGCAATAAACATGACGAGTGCTGGGTACGAACTGACGAAAAGCCCTGCTTTGAGCATCGTCCTTGTTCACTATCAGCCTTGCTTGCGACGACAGTGGCCGGTCATCGTTTATTGGTGCGATCACGGCTTAGATCGGGTAGGTAATGACGGTAATCGGGACACATCTTCTGATTATGATTTAGCGCAGAAGTTCTACCGTACCTAGTCATACTTCAGAGATCTGTCGATAGAGGGCAGGACCCATGCAACTCGTCGACTCAAACTAGGCAGCACACGAAGCTCGCAACGCAGCACACTTTATCATGCAGGCGGGTGACTCAGTACCTGCAACCCATGTGTCCTTTGTCCATGCTGTCTCTTGTTAACACTAACCCCTCCCCCCCTCCCCCCGACAGATGGGAGGAGAGCCGGATATCTCGGAGCTCCTGAAGGCGTTCTCCGGCTCTGGCGACGGGCCCGACGCCGGCGCCCTCGACTCCTTCATGCCGCTGATGCAGACGGTCATGTCTAGTATCCTCTCCAAAGATGTGCTGTACCCGTCGCTCAAAGACGTGGCAGGGAGGTACCCGGCGTGGTTGGAAGCCAACTCTAGCTCACTGTCTACAGAGGATAAGGATCGGTATAGCCAACAACACCGTCTCATGGTAGAAGTATGTGAAGTGTTTGAGGAGGAAGGAGACGCCGCGGCTTCCGGAAAGCAGGACCGTGTGTTTGCGTTGATGCAGAAGATGCAGGCGCTCGGACAGCCGCCGAAGGAGCTGGTGGGTGAGTCGGATCTGGGCATCACATTCGACGAGGAGGGCAACCCCCGACTGCCGGCGGGACTGGGTCCGGCCAGCGGGGCAGAGTGTGCGATCATGTAGCGGGGCGGAGGGCTGGGCTGGGCTGGGTGGGCTGGTTGGTAGCTTAGTTAGGTATGAACACGTCTGGATGTGATGTCTTTGTACCGGGAAGAGGGGAATGTTTGAGCAGGCGATTTGATAGTGAATATGATAACCTACAATGGTGAATGTTATGATGAGTGGTGGTTTGCAGCTGGTGTGAAAGTTGTTATTGAGATTATCGTCAGTGTTTGTTTGGTGATGTCTGGTGATGTCTTGGAAGTTTGTAAAAGGTTCATTTATCCTTATGCTCGTTTTAAGTTATACGTCTGAGATATTGCTCACTGGAACTCAATCTCAGATCAAGTATACCTACGTCGAGGATTGCCATGGAAGTGACACCAAAGCCTTATAATAAACCCCATGTCATGTCTAAAGCCATTGCCTTCATCGGTGTCAGGTCAACACAGAAACGAATGGGCGATACACCCTTCAGTTAACGTCAAAGAACCTCGTGTTGCGTGTCGAGGATTATTTTCTATTAGCCGTCTTGATGGCTATAGAGCGAATACCGACTTTCGCTTATGATCGATTAGCCATGAACAAAGCAGCGGTGAGGTGAGGCGGCAAAGTATGCAGTTGCGTGGTGATGGGTATGGCGGAATACTGCGCACTTGAGCTGACGTGGGACTAAATGGCTCTCTGCTGGCTTTGACGTCAAAGGATATGCTACTTTGAAGCAGGCTTTGAAATACTGCGTGGCTGGGCGAGGAGTAATGTTTTTATGTAGTTTTCAAACAATGGCGAGTTTTGGTAGGTGCAAGAGAGAAACGTTTCCCAGGCCAACATTTGCTCTTCAATCACTTGAAGGCCACGTGGCCACTTGTTTGTGGTGAAGTGGATGGAGGTCACAAAATGCCGCTATCCTTTCTTAGCAGTGTCCGAGAAACAAAATGTTTTGATGAGGCATTTAGTTATTGACTTGTGGTTCTAATTTATGTCACTAAAATTAATTGGATTTGGTCATTCCTTATAATGTTTCGGGCGGGGTTCTTTTCTTCGAATGAACAGATAATATCAGGATGCTTTGATATCTAACAGTATATAGGGGAGAGTGGGGCAAAGCGGCCACCCTAACGCTTCTCACGATGCCAACGCTTGATTTTTAAACTTGGAAAGATTCTTTCTATACCAATGTGATCCCTATTAAGTTGCCTTTTATTTCAACTGCGTTTTATTTCCAAAGGCGTTCACATATGAAAGATATTGACAAAACTTTAAACCTATGCATATTGGCCACTTTGCCCCATACCCTGGGGCAAAGCGGCCACCGGCGTTTTCTCAAGTCCCGATATGAGAAACAAAATAGTTGCCTCGTGTACGACTAGGGTATTTGATGGTGATAAGGTTAAGCGAGGATGGATGTTTACTTTATCATCTTCCACCTGTAGGTAAACAAAGAAAGGATTTTCATGAAAATAAACATTTAATTGCATTATTTGGTAACTCATGCAACTGAAAAGTGGCCAAGATGAATGCATGACGACACATTTGAAGATCAATAATGTTTTTTATCCAGATGGAAGCAACTTATGGCCAATTGGGGGGTGGCCACTTTGCCCCGGCCACTTTGCCCCGCGCATACCGTCCGAGTCAAAAATATTCCAGCTTAGCTATTGGTGGGGTAAAAGACATTAAAATTGGTAGAATACATGTACGATAACCATGCAATGCACGGACAAGAACGCTTATAAAAATTCCAAACGGTTGTGGAATAACATAACATTTAAAAATTGTAAACATAGTTGGTAACCTGGCAAGAAATGCTTTTCCGTGTTTCACAGAACAATGGTGATGGGCCTGAAACCCCGGTCTGGCTCATTCGAACGACCGTGAAGAGAAGCATAATTGGAAACCATAAATTTGAACTGACGCCAGCTATGAAGGGCTAAAACGATGGGTGGCCGCTTTGCCCCGGGTGGCCGCTTTGCCCCACTCTCCCCTAGCAGCGTAACAGTTTCTTCCCTAGCTCGCGAAAAAAGGTCAGTTTATATGCTGTTATTTGTCATACCGAGCCCTGTGGTCGACATCGACTGGTTGACTGCAGTAACGTGCACCGTCGTGAAAAGTGCCCATCGAAGCAAGCCCAAATGTGGGCGGCAACTAAAAGTGGGCAGCTGTTGAGTTTTTTCTCGTTATGCTGGTTGCTTTGGGTAAGCGGCGAATGCCTTGCATTTATTTATCATCAGAGGGCTTAGCTGCTGGGCCATGCTGGTATCGGGACTTATCATTTTTTGGTACGCATTAGAAGCGATTGTGTGTCTTATCCAAGTTGTTGTTCAAATATGAGCTTTTTATGCACCTCACTTAAACCCGGATTCAGATTAGCGTGTGTGAACCGCCAATACGCTTTTATGCTGTGATCAATCAAAATTGCCTGGAGACGTGTTAGCTTTGTTATGTTGTGTTAATAAAGCACGCTGTTTTCAGCCCGGATATGTTAATTTCAACTCTAGCACTCTGAATACAGCATGCAATATCGCTCAATAAAATGTATGGAACAATAGAATGGAAATGTCTTTCAGCCTTTCATCAGCGTAGGGTTAGCTGACGAACATATTGATGATTTGAGGCGAAAGTGGAACCTGTAGTATCTACGTTTTGTCAATTTCTAACGTAGGTATTTATGATCGCATGGTGATAATTAGGATGACAGAAGAGCAATTTAGGAAGCACCATCAAGGAAGATCTGGAAGCATGTTCCCTCATCATCAAGTAAACCAAGCAGTAAATGAAATAACATTAACCCGCGCCCTGCTGGGGGGGGGGTGTTTGAACACCCCCCCTTGTCGTTTTTCGCGAATATCTCAAAAACGGCGGCGCGGAGCGCCGCCGTTTTTGGTACACCTTATCATACATCAATTTTACACATGTTGTGAAAATTTCAGACCCAGGTCATTCAAGGTCAGGTCACCAGGTCACTTGAAGTGACCTCACCTCATAAAAACTTTCAATGTCTGTCATAGCTACACCGAGTGACCGATCGCTTTGAAACTTTCAGCGATTGCTAAGAGCAATAGCATGTACAAAATGTATATCTCAGAATTTTGATATCGATGACCTAAGGTCAGGTCAATTTTGCGACCTCCCCATTATAAGTCAATGGGAGAAAATTGAAATGCGCCTCTTTTGGAAGAAAGACATTATAAACACTCCCAAACACCGAATTACAAGTGGTTTAGACACACTGAACTTAAAAATGGTGTCCGTGACCCTTGTTTATGCCCTGAGGTCATCTTAGGTCACGAATGGTATCTAACAGTTTTTCGCAAATAACTTTTGATAGAGGCATGCTAGAGCGATGAAAACGCCTTAGATGTGTTCAGCTCGACGATACGGATCGACTGATATGCAACATGACCCTTTCCGGTCAGGTCATGACCTTGACCTGAGGTCAAATTTTCAAGTTGACCTTTCAAGGTCAAGTTATAGTTCATTCGATGCGTCTTGACGAGAGGAACACGATGCCGGTAAAAGTAAGCTCGTACAAGGCTTGGGTCAAAAGTTATTGCAGAAAAACTGTTTTAAAAAAAATCGGGTATTTTTGCAATATTTGCCCCCTGCAGGCAAAACCGTTGGCGTTAGGTCAAATCTGAGAGAATTATTCAGAAAGGGCGTTAATAGGGCTATCGAATGCGCTTTTCCGCGGCGCTGTAGCTCTATTGGTTCCCGAGTTATGCGTTGGCTTCTTGGAAATTTTCGACATTCGACCTGGAAATCGGCGAAATTTTGCCTTCAATGACCTCTGGTGACCTGACCTTTGACCTGACCAAAAAATTGACCGAAGTGATTTCGTCATTATTTTCGACGCTCTTTCGAACGCTGCCTTCCGCGTATCGCTACGTGGCCCAGGAGCCGAGTTACAAGGGGGGGGGGTGTTCAAACACCCCCCCCAGCAGGGCGTGGAAATCCAGGACCCCCAGCAGGGCGCGGGTTAAACAGCATTATAGTCATGCCGCCGACCAGAATAAATTTGCGCAATCAGGCTCTATCAGGTGCATACCTGGTCAACGCCCACCTAGCCCGCTTTGTTTGGGTCATACTGCTTTTCAACATGCTAATATCTCGTTAGCCCGTCCTCTCGGCTGTGTAGTGTGTAACATAGATATTATCGGAGGCGGGTTTCGCTACAACTAGCAATCATGCAACAGTGGCACTCCGCTCACCGGTTAGCGTTCGCATTGATGTTGTTAGCGACGGCCGACGCCAGTTCTAGAGCTGCCGGTGGTAGGGCCCGTACATTCATGTCCATAACTAACCCCGCCGTCAAAGAATCTGGAGTTGGGTTATGTTTGCGAGACACGCCAGGTTTACTGGCCGTTACAGGGGTAACTGATGGAGGGGGTTGGGCGGGGGCCTGTTTGACACAAGCTGCTCGGTCATTGGTCCAGCGAGGCCGTTAACTCCACTATTACCTCACGGGGTGGTGCAACTACAGTACGCCCGTTATCACGAAGCTCATACCGATCACGGAGAACCTACACTGAAGACAGGCCAGCGGAGCGACCGGAGGTGACATCGCGGTCCGCGATGGAGCTGCGGAAGGCGCTGCTGCCCATCTGGGTATCCGCTCTTCTCAGTCTTCGTCTCTGTCTTGCTGAAGATGTCCTGGCGGGAGACCCTCTGGGGGGTCGTTTCCAACACAAGGCCGGGATTCAGCTCCTGAGCTCATCCGTACTTCACACGGTATCTGCCGGCTCCTTCCTCCAGTGTTCAATGCACTGTCTTGGCGTGGCCCAATGCAAGGGCGCTAACTTCCGCCCATCAGTGGACGGCTCTCCAGGTGGTGACTGCGACCTACTAGAGACCCAGGATGGCTCTTATGAGATCTCCACTACTAACTCTGTGGCCATGCGCCTCCCGGGCAGCTGCCGGGGTTTGAGGAACGTCCAGTATCGCTCTGACGGCGTGTACCGCCACCGCGGCCTGCCGGCGCCCCTCTACTGTGACATGACGCTGAACACAGGTGGGTGGACGCTGCTGACCGCGGCCGTCTCTAACGAGGGATGGACGCTGGACTATGTTATCGAGAGACGCCGAGACACGCCCGGCATCGATATTGACTACTCCATTCTCGGACTGGGCGAGCAGATTCTTGGATTCAGCTACAGGAGCACGTATAAATACAGGTGAGTGGTTGGGCTTGGGCACAATTAAATGTTTTAGAGCATGCTTATTGCTTATAATTTGCATGCTGAGCGTACATGGTGAAGCAGCTTCGTTGTGAGTTGAGCTTTGATTTAGGTGGCTTCGACTGGCAATGCTATTGTTATGTAGCGACTTGAAAAGTATGGTGACGGAAATTTGTAGCCAGCTTTATATTTAGGCCTATGAAATTCGCATTTGACTAACATCGGACTCAAATGACGTAAATTGCTTGCTGCTTATAGCCCCGTTCTGACCCAGCACTGACATCTCTCTCCCAGGATCGAGGTCAGCGGCCGACAGCGCTGGGGTGGGATCTGGAAAGCCCCCCGTCGCTACACCCTCACCGGGAGCCACTCGAACCAAACTGAGGGCGTCGAACTGTTCAGAGCGTTTGACAACTGGGAGCCGCGGGTTGACTACACGCCGCTCAACATCGTGCCCTGGGTGAACCGGGGTGGCGCGTTCGAAGGCGGTCCACTGCTCACCACCTGTACGGAGGACGGCACACAGTGGTTTGGTACCCTGGTCACCGCTGTCGTGGCGGAATCTCACGGCGTTTCACCGTGGATTCGTGGCAATTCTGAGGTTAACAGCGGGGCGCGTCTCTACTGGGTGCGCGAACACAACCCCTGGTAGCGGTTTTGCAATGTTTTTGGCGTGTTGATTCGCGGGTCATACGTGAAAACTTGGTTTTACGACGTCACGTCTATGACCGGTGTTGCATAGCGAGTTGCAATTGAAACCATATGCTACTGGCGTAATGCTAGGGCGGTGACGACTATTAATACCACGGATTGTCGTAATTATGTGTGGTCACAACATTGTAGGTAAGTTATTTCTCGTTTGTCGACACAGCAGAAATACCTATTATCAACATTTATATAAGTACAGCAGAAAAAAGACACTGGTTAATATCGGTACGGCCGCGGGTCAGAAAGATGCACTGCTCCCTTTCCGGCATACGGTCGTGATGATATGCCTAGTCGGGCTATCAAAAGTTGAATTGTACGTTACACGACATCGATGTGAATGATATCGTTTGACGTTTGAACTCACTTTGCTTGAGTTCATACGATGACTGAATAAATCTAAGTTCTTGTGTGGCTCGGTTTACTTACCATTTCGACGCATTATTTCAACATCAAGAATTAAACCAGGAGATAAATAAAACATTTTTAACACATCATACGATAATTTCAATTCAGTGCCTGCGCTTAGAAGTCGCCGTGATTGATACTGCCGTAGAGTGCCTTAGTTCCTAACATTGTCAACAGATGTCGCTAGCGGCTGCGCCTGTTGGCTGCTGTGCCGCAAGACACTAAGCTCTCGGCAGGCGGCAGTGTTCGCCATGGGTCGGGCCAGCCCAATGGGCCATGGGCTTGGCTGGGCTACGGGCTGGACTGGGTCCTCAAATATCATGTGGATTAACCCTCGCCCATGTAGGGGGGGGTTGGTGCAACCCCCCCCCCCCTGAGGTTTTTCTTAGCTAGGGGAGAGTGGGGTAATTTGGCCGGTGGTGTAAATTGGCCGCCCCCACCTGTACGATGTCTAATAAAAGTGAGTGAAATAAATCTAGTCTCTATTCATTTGTCATGAGTAGAAATAACTGGAGGACAGATGTCAAAACTTTGCCCCTCGTAGTTTTATTCAAAATTAATAAAACGTTAATTTCATTAGAAAATGGTAACTTTTACTTCTGTTTACAAAATTGTATAACATGTAGTATTTGGGCTAAAAACGAATTCAGACATTATAGCGCCATTCTTGGGGGTGTTCAGCGGTTCCAAGAGCAATTTTATCTAATTCCGTAAAGCCGTGATTACTTTATAGACAAAAATTTTCAGAATGGCAATATGGGGTAATTTGGCCGGGACTAGCGGGGCAACTTGGCCGGTGCGCTCATGGTCACTATGTTGGGACGGCCGAGTTTTCATGGTCAATTGTACCATAAATGACATGATTCATGACCAACTTTGACTACTTTGATGCCTTACTTCCGATTGGTCAACTGTAAGAGCATGTGACGTCATCAAAGGCTACCAAACGTTTTTTGCTAATAAATCCTTGCATAAAAATGGTACAGCCGCACAAATGGTCTCATTCTGTTCAGCTCGCCAAGACGCATCGAATGATATGCATGATGACCTTGAAATCACGTGACCTTGAGGTCAAGCGACCTGATGCAACGTGACCTGAGGTCAACCTTTGACCTGGGCTTCTCAAGGTCAACACATATATCTTTCGATGCGGACTGACGAGAGAATTACGATGGTACTCGAATTTTTGGCCTAGCTTGCTTACTTCAAAAGTTATTCGTAAAAAACTGTGATCGCATCTAGAGCCGCTAATTTGGCTATTTTGACCCCTGTGACCCCTGAGCCAACCTCCAAAATGCGGCAAATGGATCATAGGACACACGTCATTGCTGAATCTGAAGCTGACTCGCAATATAACAGAAAATCCCGACCGCAAACTAACACCGGCCAAATTGCCCCACACCCCCGGCCAAATAACCCTGCTAGTGGGGCAATTTGGCCGCCTTGCAGACCTTTGAAATACGTCACAATTTCAATATAAGTAATTACTCTATCATTTCAAGTTCACTGTCCAGTAAAGTAAAATGAATGCGACACCTGCCAGCGTTGAGAAAATGCAGAAATGTGTCGTCAATTTTAAGTTATATCGTTTTCTAAAAAAAGCGGCCAAATTACCCCACTCTCCCCTACACGCCGAACCGTTTCAGATAGCCTGCTCAAATTTGCAGTACCCTTTGGGCATCCTTTGCGCAACTTTTGGTAAAACAATTTTCTCAAGGTCATGTCAGGTCACGGAGTTATGACGTCATAAAGGGAACAACCTCCGGCCAGATTTACGCTAAATTGGAGATTGCTTCACATTGGTATAAATGCCGACTGACCTGACACACTGATGGATTGTTTTAGAATCACAACTGGCTGATTTGACATTGGCACAATGTCCGTTGACATTTTGAAGGTTACCAAAGGTCAAGGTAAGGTCAGTGACCTCGGTTGACCTGTAATGACTTCTTGCACTTGTATGCCTTTTCGGGGTATTTTGATGCCCTGAATTCGAATTTGCTATCCATTTCAGGCATCATCGGTTGTTTATTGTAGTTCATTTTGGGTCAGGGTCAGGTCAGTGACGTCACACGCCTGACGTGACCCAATGCACAAATGACCTTGCAGACTTCCGATGCTCCCAACGCATCATTTTTAGAGTTATGACATCGAAATATACACCAAACGATAGAGAATTGATCAAGGATCACGATAGTGAAGGTTTCAAGTCGATATCTCTTACCGTTTTGCCGCAATCGGCGCGGAAATCTGAAAAAAATTAGATTTTTCCGAAAATTTGACCTTTGACCGGTCATAAGTAGGTCAAATGTTGACCTAGGCCCAAAAAATATACCACCAATCGCGAGATCTCGTTGAGAGCAATCCGTTGGTTTTTTCCGCTATGCTCTACGACGCTCCGCTTTCAAACGCCAGGGGGGGTCGCACCAACCCCCCCCCCCCTGCATGGGCGAAGGTGGCAAAACACCGTTTACGGGCGAGGGTTAACGAGCTGTGGATGGGCTAGGCCAAGAACGTGGAGTCAGGGGCTCGCAACTGAGACAAAACTTTAACTTCATTGCTTATTACTGTGCAAGACTAAAAAATGAGTTAATAAAGCACGCATGCAATGTGCATCGCAAAAGGTTGTTTCTTTGCTACCTTTGGATACATGTGTGGTGTCAATAATTTTTGATTCATTCCTTTTTGTAGGGCTGGGCCGGGCTGGGCATTGACGCTTTTACCATGAATGGGCTCGGGCCGGGCCGGCTGTGAACCCATGGGCCTGGGCTGGGCTAGAATGGGATTTTGCGGCCCGTGGCGAACACTGGTAGGCGGTTAGGAGTAGGACTAAAACTAGAATCTGATTATCTTTTATTCCCTAAACATACGGTCAAGTGCTAGTCCCTATCATGACCTTTGTCCACGTTTTGACGTAATATTTACAATGTAGCGAACGACTTGGCATAAAATAGACAGTGTTATGAGAGTCTGGCGTTTATTATACCAACACCACGGGGCCATGGACGTCGAGGCGACACTGGCCATGTTTAGAAAGTATCAAATGATACAGTGCCGCCATAGGGTGATGTGCTAATGTACCACGCTGGATTCCGTTACAGCATAAACACATGTAAAAAAAAGATGGTGGCTGAAGAAGATGCATACACAAGAAGATGCATGCATATCACAATAATCTGCATTCTTTGGCACCTTCTAATATACTGCTTACAGCTTATGCATCGTATTTGCATGCCGCTGCATTTTGTAGAGTTATTGCCGATGTGAGGCAGTGTTGACCTTATTTGCTTGCAAACCATGGTCATTATAGCAAAAGTTCACAAACCGATCAGCGTTAAATCTTTTGTGAATATATGCATGTCTGTCATCCACAATGCCATCTTTATCACCCGGCCAAATTAACCTTAGGTCGTATAATTATATGGTCTCCAGCTCCATGATCCATGATACCAAGATAATAATACCGATTGCCGTTCGGAAAAGTCGTGCCTGCTCAGTGGAAGAGAAGGCGAAACGACCCTCTAACAACAGTCACGTGACCTCATCAGATCACGTGACCGAATCGATCACACTGTCTCGGCCTCTGGCTGGGGGGGGGGGGTCAGGAGGGGTGATCTGAATATGCCCTCCCCGGGTGCGGGATGCGGGCCACCGGGTAGCAGTTCGATAGGGAACGCTCGGCAGTCCGCCGCACTGAGGTGAAGTTGTGAGTGTTGTGGATATAACAAGAGCATTGTGTGTGTGTGAGTATAGTAGAGTGGAAGGAATTCAGATAAGGGAGTTTCAGAGGAAGTGTAACAGAGGTGGTTTGGAACTGAAGAACTCAACACAGCGTCACCTCGAGCCAGAAAGGCTACTCATGCGATACGCCCATTGCAATATGACGGACAAGAACATTGTACTGTTGTTGATAAGAATCTAAAGAGTGTAATAGCAATAGTTCATGTCAGTGCATTCAAACAGGCCGAACATTGTGGACCATTCAAACAGACCAAACGGACAGCGAACAATAAACCAACACATCGGAGAGAAGAGACACACACCGTTCAAATAAACCGGCACGGAGAACAAGCCACAAAGATAGGAGCAGTGTACTATCGCCAGAGGCACATCAAGCGAAAGCGAAATAGGTCAAGCGAAATAGGCGTGCTTGTAAGACGGTCATGAACTTATTGAGGCCGTGGCATGAAAGATAATTCTGAAGTGCATGTACAGTTGAACAAAGGCGGCGTGGCTCATTAAACAAGTTCGTCAGCATCGTTCATCAATTCTTTCTACGCAGTTCTAGATACTGGTGACCTTGTGTTCGACCGATATTGTTATCCAAGTAGGAACTGGTCATTGACATTCGCTATCGAAACACTTCACATCATCGTAGTACCGTATAGTGCGTATAGTGCGTGTGCCGTATAGTGCGTGTGCCCGGTCGGAGTGTGGAGCCATTTTTAGGCCTCTCATCGATAAATCAACGCAGGCGGCATATTTTGGGAGGCTCAGTCGACTGAAAACTTATAATCAGCTGCCTTGAGTCCTAGACGGGCGAAAACAACGAGCATCGTCACAAAGCCAGCAAAAAATACTCCGCCGTATAAGTCATAAGTCTTCGTAATTGGAGTCATTTTAGCAATACAATGTCCCACTAGTAGGTGCCAAGAATCATCGGAACAGAAATAACCACCGCAGTTCCTGTTCGCGTGTGCAGATTCAACCTACCTACGTCAATACCAGCCTCCGTTTTCGTGTCACGCCGGACGTATTTCCTTTTTCTTTCGTCACCATTCCTGTTACTCATACGCTATGCGGCTACATGGCTGTCCGTCTCGTGATGTAAAACTACATGAATCATCACACCGTCCGCATTGTTGAAGAAATCCCGCTAGCTAGCGTACCGGCATTCTGCAACTGCGGTGGAGTACCATTTTTCCGATCACTGCCCTGAATCTCTCTGTGACGCTACTGGAAAATATTGCGGATAACGAGTGGTCTCGCACGCGGCGTGCCGTATTTTTCACCCGGAAAAGTTTCCTCGTCGACTCAGAGCATCAAGGACAACAGTAGCTGTTCGGACGCCGTTGTGTGCGGACGCCCCCGTTCCAAGCACGCGATCAGCGGGCAGACTTGTGCAGCGCGTATCCTGAGCCGTGGGTTGACTTCCGTGACATCCGTGAGCCGTGAGTTGAGTCTGAGTCGTGAGCCCCGCCGGACGCGGGGGTGTTGGAGGTCATTTCTGATCTGTCGGTCGGCGCCATTGTCCACAGCTGTGTATCGCGTCTGTGTGCTGTGATCACGCCTGGTCTTGATATCGGGCACAGCTGACCGGCGAGACAAATCGCTCTCTGGTCGCGAGGTCATCGTCAGTCGGACGCAGTGAGACGCGGGCGACGGGCAGTGAACGGTCAGGGCGGCGGGCGGCGGACGGCGGACGGCGGGCGGTGGACCGTGGACGGTGGACAGTGTGTGGGAGCGAAGTGACAAAGTGTGGATATAAGCACAAGTGGTGAATGTTGAACGGCACGAGAAAAGGGGTGAAGTGAAGAAAAACAACGAGAAGAGATACTGGCGGCGGAAATACAAATAGCTCAGAGAAGTGTTGGGGCTGAATATTGATCTTCAATCATCACAAGAATTTTTTCCCGAGCTTCAAGCACCCTATTTATCGAGAAGTCCGGCTAGAAGCCCGTGCTTCGAGATATTCCCTGGTACTTCTGATCAATAACCTAGCAACGTAAGCCACTCCCGTACGTCCCGCATCCATCTCGTGTTTTCTGTCCATCACCACACATCTCCCGATCATCACGATGCCTGAAATGGATCCAGCCTTCTCAACCGTTGTACCCAACCAGCCGGCCTTCCACATTTGGCGAGTCGAAAACCTACAACTGGTACCCGTACCTCTGGCACAACATGGCCAGTTCCACCGAGGAGACTCGTACATCGTCTACAGTTCGGCAGAGCCGCCGGTCGGTCGACGAGGGCCTCTTCAGGTTCACATCCACTTCTGGCTGGGCTCACAGACCTCAGTGGACGAGGCTGGAGTGGCTGCCTACAAGACCGTCGAGCTTGATGACCTCCTGGGAGGTGCTCCTGTACAGCATCGCGAGGTTGAGGGTCGAGAGAGCCAGCCGTTCCGTTCCTACTTCCGCGAAGGAATCACCTACCTAGAGGGTGGCGTGGCCAGTGGTATGACCCATGTCTCCGACGAAGTCCAGCCGAGGATGTACATGGTGAAGGGAAAACGCAGTCCTGTGGTTCGCCAGCTGACTTCCGTCTCCTGGGATCACATCAACGATGGCGACGTTTTCGTCATCGACGCCGGCGATACGATCTTCGTCTGGACAGGAGCGTCAGCCAACCCCATGGAGAAGATCCAGGGCGCTCGGCTAGCTCAGCGCCTCAAAGCAGAACACGGCGGAGGGATTGTAGTCGTGGTGGAGTCCGGCTCTGAGAAGAGCCTTCCGCCGGACGAGCTGCGTCGACTGGAGCAGCTGCTGCCGCTGGCTGAGAGGAAGGTGGCGCCAGCGGAGCCGGACTCGGCAGACGCGGCGCAGGAGAGACGACTGGCCGAACAGCTGCGGCTGTTCAGGTGCTCCGACGCCGACGGAACGCTGCAGGTGAGGGTATGGGAGAGAGTAGCGGGAACGCTGCAGGTGAGGGTATGGGAGAGAGTAGCGGGGTCAAAGAGAGGGAGGGTATGGAGGAAGGGATAGAGGGGAGGTGAAGGGCGGGAAGGGAAGGGATAGATATAGGAATGGGTGAAAAGGGTATTGATAGGGTAGATGATGAGGAGAGCCAGAGAGGTTATGAAGCGGGAGGGAACCAGAAAAATAATAGAAAAGGAAAAAGAGGGCTAAAATGCAGGCTCAATGGTTGAACAGGTTATACCTAAATCACCTTCTCGCGTGTTCTGGCGTCATCCTATTTCGGCACTGAGCATGTGCGCACCTTTAATGCCACACTTCATGATGTGAATCATCTGACGCGTTTGTGTGTCTGTGCGTCCTTGTCTGTCGACAGGTGACGGAGGTGAAGCACGGGCCACTGCTTCAGGAGGATCTCGTCTCAGACGACTCTTTCATCGTCGACAACGGCGAGCAGGGCATCTGGCTGTGGGTGGGACGGGGCGCCTCCGCCAAGGAGCGCTCCGAGGGTATGCGCAACGCACAGGGCTTCGTCCAGAAGAAAGGATACCCGAGCCACACTCCGGTGACGCGAGTGATCGACGGTGGCGAGCCGCCGGAGTTCCGCAGTCTGTTCCGATCCTGGAGGGAGAAGAACGCAACGGTTGGTCTCGGTCGTCAGTTTTCCTCTGGAAAGATCGCTGCCCGACCTCCTCCCACTGGATTTGACGCTACCATGCTTCACGCCAATCGTGCACTGGCCGCCAAAACACAAATGGTTGACGACGGTACGGGCGAATGCACCGTATGGCGTGTGCAGAACTTCGACCTGAAGCTAGTTCCGACCAGCGAGCACGGTCGTTTCTTCGGAGGTGATTGTTACGTGGTGCAGTACGCGTACAAGGTATCTGGCCGAGACCACTGGCTTCTTTACTACTGGCTGGGAGCTCACAGCAGTCAGGACGAACGCGGAACTGCAGCCTTGAAGACTGTCGAGCTGGACGATAAGCTGGGCGGTCGTCCGGTCCAGGTTCGCGTGGTTCAGGGAAAGGAACCGCCCCACTTCATGGCCATCTTCGGAGGTCGGATGATCGTGTATGCTGGTGGCAAGGCTTCCTCGTTTGATGGGCCTGGAGCTGAGGATCAGGACCTAGCCGACACCTACCTTCTTCAGGTGAGTCGGTACCTTCTTACTTTAGGTGCTCCCGTGGCATGGGAACTCCCTACTCCCTGCTTCCTTTATGTGAGTAGGAATCTTCTTAATTCAGTTGAGACACGACATTAGCGGAGTATGCCCAGAGAGGTGGAGCGCCACGTAATAGTATTTTCAATTTTCATATTCCACTGAAACTACTTTGCCAAACAACAATTGATCTATACTTTTAAATTGGAGGAAAGTGTTATACGAAATCGTTTGGAAGACAAGCTCTAGGATACTTGATATAAGATTGAAAATGTACATAAGACCGACGACATAAAAGATCCTTCGAACCTTTGTCATTGTGCTTCCAGCTCATAAGCAATGACTGCCCTCCCTCATGCTCACTACTGCTCGTGCTCCACAGGTGCGTGGCTCTCAGCCTCTCAACACCAAGGCCGTTCAGGTCGAGTGCCGCGCCAAGTCGCTCAACTCCAATGACTGTTTCGTGCTGCGTATACCGGGTGGTGCCTGGGTCTGGACCGGGCGAGGCGCTTCAGCGGACGAGCGACAAATGGCCCGGTCAGTCGCCGGACAGCTCTGCTCCGAACCACGAGACATCGCCGAGGGTTCCGAGCCGGATGAATTCTGGAGTGCCCTTGGCGGTCGAGGAGAGTATGCCAACGCGCCACGCCTGGCCGAAGAAACCGCCCAGCCCGCACGTCTGTTCCATTGCTCCAATGCAAGCGGAACGTTCCGCGTACGCGAGATAGCTGACTTTGATCAATCGGATCTCTGCGAGGATGACGTCATGTTGCTGGATGCCTGGGATTCGGTGTTTGTTTGGATTGGATCCAAGTCCAACCGAGAGGAGCGCGCTGCCGCTGAAAAGGCAGCCATCGAGTATCTGCGCACGGATCCTTCTGGTAGGGGAACAGGCACGCCAGTGCTGAGGATTAGACAGCATGGCGAGCCTCCCTCCTTCACTGGGTTCTTTGGCGCATGGAGTGACGCGCTGTGGTCTGAACAGCCCAGCTGGGCGGCCGTTCAGAGGGAGCTACGTCAGCAGAATCGACCCCAAGTGGAGAAAGTGGTGGAGCGTCCTGACCGACCTAGGTACCCCCTCTCCGTGCTGAGGTCTCGGCAGCTCGATGATCTGCCCGACGATGTCGACCCCACACGCAAAGAAGAGTACCTGGCGGCGGAGGAGTTCGCGCAGGTATTTGGCGTGAGCTGGGAGCGCTTCCAGGAGATGCCGCAGTGGAAGCGAGTACAGAAGAAGAAAGAGGTTGGGTTGTTTTAGCCGAAAGAGTGAATGTTGCGCATGTGGAACGGGGCACCTCGCGACGGTAGAGATGCCATTTCTCTAGTCATGAAATCAGGCGGCAGTTGTTCTCGTTAGGGAATTTCATGAGGCGTCATTTAAAGGAGCGTTTCAACTTCTACTCTTTAGGCGAACTTACTGCCAAGGCTGTCCAAGCATGAAGCTCAGCATTGCGAGGATAGCTATCTTTAGTGCATTGGCATGAGCGATATGGGATTTACCGGTGGGGTGAGTGTATAAGTAGAATTTATGGGTTACAGACCGAACAAGTATGACGTTACTTTTGTCAACATAGCATGCTGAATCTTTCAGATTGGCATATGCTTTTGCGGTAGCGCACAAGATTTAGCAGACTTTGTGTTTTATCGTGCAGGTATATCTTCATTTTTTATTGTAGTAAATAAATAGAAGGCTTACCATTTCGCACTGTTTATGTCACAATGGACAGCACTAGAGTCACGGAAGGTATCCGCATATTATCCCGCTGTGTCACTGCCGCGTGGTCCTCGGGAAAACACGGCGATAAGATCTGCCGCGTCTCGAACACCGCCCAATTATCTTCAAGTATATCCCGCGCACCGACGGGGGGCGGATATCCGCCCCCCCCCTGAGGTTTTTCGTAGATAGCGGGAAAATCAGAGCGCGTAGCGCCGCGAAATTTAGTACGACTATTTTGTCATCAATTTTACACATGATGTGCAAGTTTGAACCTCCCAACTTTTAGGGTCAGGTCACCAGGTCACTTTGAATGACCCAACCTCAAGTCACTTTTTTGCAAATTTGTCACCGTGCCAAAGCTACAGTAGATGTCGGAGGCCTTTGAAATTCTCAGGATGTTATAAGGTCATTAGTAGCTACAATTTTTATCTCTCTGAATTTTGATATCGATGACCTAAGGTCAGGTCAATTTCTCGACCTCCCCATTATAAGTCAATGGGGGAAAAATCAACTCCCTGTTTTTACCATTAAAACGGGTCGGAATGGCCCCATAAGCCATACATGACTTCACATACGATCAACCTTCACTACCTTGAGGTCTGTTTTGCTGTTGGGCAGCTGTAAGGTCATGTGACGTCATCAAAGGTCACCAAAGGTTTTTGCCAATAACTCCGTACAGGAACAAGATAAAGCCGCGCGGATGGTTTCATTGTGTTCAGCTCGTCAAGGCGCATCGAATGATATACATGATGACCTCGAGGTCACGTGACCTGAGGTCAACCATTGACCTTGACCTTTCGAGGTCAACATATATATCATTCGATGCGGATTTACAAGAGGATCACGATGATGCCCTTAGTTTGTTCCTATCTTGACTAGTTCGAAAGTTATTCGAGAAAAACTCTCCATATCTAGCGCCGCCATTTTGACTTTTTTGACCCCTGTGACGTCATCTTTGACCTGACCTGAAAATGACCCCAGTAAAAATTGTAGACCTTGTCCGTGCGTATCCCATGCCGTTTACCGCTTGTCGCTATCTTGCTTCGTTCTCGAGATCTCATGGGGGGGGGGGCGGTCATCCGCCCCCCCCCCCGTCGGTACGAAGTTGGCTGATGAGACTTTTTGATGACTTTCATAAACATAACCTTACTATCGAGGTCGCACTTAATTTATTTAGGCATTAAACTCACATGGGCATGCCTAAATGGGCCCCGATGACCATAAGGTCACCGATACGGGCACATGACAGCAATACCTGACGCAATGGCTGCGCGACATGTGAGTCAGGTAACAGGTTAGTGAATGGCAAGCAAAGATCACGCTCAAAATGACACTGCGAGCAGTAATCATCATTTACATTCATATTCATTCTACCTAATGTGGGCGGAATAACACTTGATTATGCTTCAACAGAATAACCACTTAAAGGTAGTGTGCCACCTTTGAAAGATTTCCCATTTTATTTTTCCTAGGATAAGAAGCTTCTGTTTTTACCTAATATCGCAAAGAAAATCAAAAATGGGCATGGAATAGTGCCTTTTTCGCCTAAAAGTTTATCGGTTTTTCTATATGTATAACAACTGTAGTGGGCTGACCTGCAAACAGGCGTCGGCAACAATCGCGAATGCGGCGCACATGTGACAATAAGCAAAGGTCATTATAGAGTTACGACGTACGGGAATGAGTTATCAGCTGTCTAATCGTAGACAACACAATGTCGAGCCTTAAACTGTAAGCCTGTATTGGTATTGTTTCTTTTATTTGACTGTCGAACATTATTTTTGGTTTGAAATATGATTTTATGTAAAATAATTGATATGAAAAAGCCGTCTCTTAAGTTATGACCCCATTTCACCACACGCAAGTGGCAGAAATGACAATGATCAGCTGACGCATTTTTCTTGGCCGAAGTCAGAGCGCGCGGCCCGACGCACCACCACCGCACCACAAAGTATGAGCAGAAGCCACGCCCAAAGCCAGGGCCCCGGTAACGTGAGGTAGCCGAGTCGGGGCAGCGTGCGCTGACCCAAGCCGGGGCCGCAGCTTTGGGCGCGGTCTACCGCATCCCCGCGGGCAGCCCCGGGCTATCACATGACACCGGGAGGACGCGCGGCCCCGGCTTGGGTCAGCGCACGCTGCCCCGACTCGGCTACCTCACGTTACCGGGGCCCTGGCTTTGGGCGCGGTCTACCGCACCACCTAACAGGCGTGTTCGAAACCGCAGGAGATGATGATGAACGGGTTTATCGAAACTTGATTGGATGAGCATATCGGTAATAGCGATTTCAGTGTGTGCATTTATTGTTCATAGTGGTGTGAAATGTGGTTGGGGTACGACCGACAACCCGTCGGGGCGAATTTCGCACTGGGGTACTCAAAATTTGAAGAATTTAAGACGTTTCCATGAGTTTTGAAGGTATGGATAAGTTCTAAAAATCCGGTTCTCCTTATCTGGGCCATTAACTCCATACGGTCCAGGAAAGCTGGTACACTACCTTTAATACTTACCTATCTTTTATTAGATCACTAATATTCTAGAAACAAACTTAGCGTAAGCTCTTAAACGTTTACTGCAAACAATTGCATTTTTAAATACACATGTATTCGAAAAATATTACAAAAGCAAGTTGATCAAGCGGCCTTTCCTACCATCCACAGTCGTGTGAAGGAATCGATAGTCCGCCACACCACTAGTGCTTGGTGGAAGAGCGTCCGTGGGCTGCATGCAGTGCCGGTGAATTTGGCCCCGGGAGTTTACGCGTGCAGAGCCCCAGTGCGTTATTAAATGATAACGATAGGCCCAGTGTCAACATTTGAGATCCGGGGGCAGGCGAGGGCTTTGAGATGAAAGACAGATGTGAAAGCACCACATTTAGATAAGATTTGTTTTCATCTTTCCATATTTGACAATTAGTAATATCCTATTCAAATTTTCAGTGCATTCGAACTAACTACAGGTTCAAAATCAAAGTCACATTTCTTATACATAACAAGGACTAGTAATAGATTTAAAACGGGAACTATGTTCTTTAAGTTTCTCAGTGCTTGTGCGAGGATCATATTAAAGCATTTTGATTAATGATTAATGACCTTACCCTCGTAGTTTGAAAAGGTTAGATCAAAACACTTGTTTATTATAAACAAGTGTTTTGATCTAACAAGTGTTTTGATCTAACTTTTTCAAACTACGAGGGTAAGGTCATTAATCATTAATTAAAACGGGAACTATTTTGATGCTGCGTGTAAAATATATACCTACGTCGGTGGCAAACTCTCGAAGCACAATACTAAGGTGAATCTATCTTCCAGTAGTAAAGAGTAAAGACGTAAGCATATAAAACAAACCTTTATGTATTCTTGCCTGGACCCAATCGGAAGGTGATGATGCAAAACTATGCGTAGGGTAAATCTGTGTTTTAACATGTTTTAGTGTATGTGCGCGCGCGCGCGCGTGTGTGTGTGGTGTTCACTTACATAGGATTGTACGTAGCTTGTACGACAATATACATCAGCCGTTTTCACGACGGTCATCTGGTACACATTTGGTGCACATTTGGTGCAGATTAGGTGCAGATTTGGCCAAATTAGGTCCAGTATATCTCTTAGTAGCTATCAGCTAGGGTTGCACTAATTGCTGATATGCCTGCTTTGTCATAGGTATTGACTACGTTTCCATGGCACAAGTTAAGCCGATTTTGAAAAATGGATTTGCTCCATCATAGCATTTAGGCATAATGTAAAAATGTAAATATAGGATTAGGTGCTAGCTAAAACGCTCATTTTTTTGCATAAGGTAAATAGTTTCCGAGAAAAACGCACGTGAAATTTCGCTAAATCGATTTAGACCACGGACGTGCCATGGAAACGTAGTGATTATCAGATGGTATCATCGATTAAAACACCGACAAAAATCATAAAATGAAGATATTTGCTGTAAAAGAGTTTAGGTGCAGATTTGGCCAAATTACGTGCATTCGCCGGATAACCCATCGTGAAAACGGCTAATACTGACTGTTAGGGCATTCCGGTGCACTTATCTCCTCACTGTTAGTAATCTCATTATTTGATGATCAGGGATAAGAGACTTCTTTAATCGAAACTCTGTTTTATTTCGTGGTGTTACTAGAATGTCGAAAAACAGATCGATAAGATAAAACAAAAATAAACGACGCGAAGCGAAGTTTACAATACATACCTAGATGATGAAAATTTGAAAAGCACCGAACTATGTAAACTAAGACCTTTTATAGGGGCATCGTAAAGGTGCGATGCTACAATAGGTAAATACATACACAGTTATATGTAAAAAAGAGAAAAAGTCGCAAGAGAAAAGGCCAAACATGCAGTACTGACAGTGTAAATTGGATGGAACTCCCTTCACTCCAGGCTTGTAGCCAAATCATTTGGATTCCTGAAATTTCTTTCCATCCATTACGGTTTGCTGTGCAAGGCCTTTGGCCTTAGCGCTGAGCTGAGGTCCGCGCGCCAGACAGTGTTTGCCGATACAGGGCGCACACCAGGGTCCCCAGCAGATCTTCCAGCGACAACACCAGCCCAGATGACCGTACGGACACCCATGCAGAAAGCAGGCTTTGAATGGGCTCCTGCACTTGGCCTGACATTCACCTGGAAATGAGAGGATATAGTGAAGGACACTGTAGTTAGATGAATAACGCAGTGATTTTATGGCAGCGATTTGGTATATGAAAATAAGTGAGTGCGGACCAGACCATGTCAATTAATAATTGAACTCTTATTTTTTATAAGCTACGCAAGAAGCAGTTCCAAGTTTGTAAGTTGGGTACCAAATGATGACACATGCATCGCAGTGAGCCTTTTCATAATGGTGTTCTGCTCACCTAGCGAGACTGCTCGTGGTTTGCAACAGAGTGGATAGGTGCTGGAGCCACACGGGTAACAATTGTGGCCGCGCCGACAAGGCTGACCGAGCCGAGCGCTGAACGTTTTACAGTTTGCATCTGCAGCAGATGGGTAGGTACATCTGTCAGGTTTTGTCGGGTCATAAAGTGCCAACTCAGAAATTAAGATACCGGTACCCATTGGAAATAGGTTCAGACAGCTGGGATAGATGCTTTCTATGTGCCTCTACAATATACATGCATGCATTCATATCTGTGCATTAGAATTACTATAAAGTACCAACTTTTTGCTGACATTTTCAGCTTAACATCTTTCATGACCTAGTAACAAAGCATTGGAAGAAAACATTTATGTGACACTTTGTCACTCTTGTTTATGTTACTATCGTACTATTACTATACCCAGGATACTTTGCTACGGCTATGATATTTTGTTTTGTTACTCAGATTTGTTAAATCTCAGTTTCTTCACCGATAACGTCAGAGTATTGTCACCAGTGACGTCACGTACAGCAGCAGTTGGCCTCCTCCGGGTAGTCGCACGCACTGCACGTGTAGCCGTGGGGGCACCACCAGCCACCGTTTCTGCACTCCTGGGACGGGACTGAAATATAATGAACGCACGGTTGCATCAGTGTAGTTACGGTTAAGAGCAGATAAGTCAACGCAAAATAACAATTAGCTAGAAGGACGCGCCCTAAATGTTACTTGAATTTAGAATGTTACTTGAATTTGAATAAATGCCAAGGAAGAAAATGTTACTTGAACCAAAGGTTCCTTGTTGCACACACGTGATCTATTTTTATGCATTTAATTTTGCGATCATTGGTAAGGGTCTAGTTTTGTTTAAGCGGAAGCAGCGAAACGACTGACTTCGCATATTTTTTGGTATCAACTAAACAATAAAATGTACCAATAACGATGATCTGTTATTTATAACCTTCGTTATGAATGAGACGAGATGTGAGTATCACTGATGGTAGGTGTCGGACCCCGTCTCGAGTTGAGATGTAAGCCTCACAACGTTTCGGCCTCCGGCTATCGTCAGACCGGAGAAGAAACTGGCCGAAGCGTTGTGAAGGTAACATCTCACCTCGAGACGTGGACGATATTGCAATAACTACCATCAACGACTATCTGTTGTTTTACAGTAAATATACCTATGCCGGTATCGGGTCCTTAGGTCGACTTGTTGACGTCTACTCACATGGGCAGAAGGGCCAGTCTGGTCCACAACGACCATAGACACGGAATCCGGGCATCACTACTTCTGGAGGTGGTTCTTCCTTGCTTGCAACTGTTTGCGCGAAACGCAGTTATGATATTAGCATAAAGGTGCCAATGCACTTAACGTAATAATTATGTACGCAAGAAGAAAAGCAAACAAAAGTCATAGGGCGCTATACTGGGACTATAAAACGTTTCAATTTGGATATAGTTTTCAAAGGCATCTCAGTGAAACTTAACACAGGCACTCCTTCGCATCTGTAACTAAAACAGCTCCGGATATGATGAGCTATTATAGAAAACAACAAGTTATGTATTGCTATTAAAGTCTGAAGACTCAGTTTAAGGACATGAATCTCTGGCCTTTGGTATCGGTGGCTTCTAATTGCACTCACCTAGGCCCAACGCAGCCATCACACTGAGCCACAGCAGCAGCAGACTATGACGAGCCATCTTAGCAGCCTGACTTTTCCGTGCCTTATGTAGACACCTCTGACTCGTCCCTATATACCCACTGTTGTTCAGCGCTGTCACCTCTATGATGACTGTGCCGGCGACCGAAGTCTGATGAAATCATGCTCGACAAATGTCATTGGTAAATAGTTAACCCTATTAGTGGTAGGGGGGTTGTTTTCATCCACCCCTCAGGTTTTTCGGAAATATCTCCGAAACCGCTGAAGCTACGATGCTGAAATTTTCTGACTTTTCCTAAAACTAAATTGGGCACATTCCCTGAAAATTTCAAGTTCATAACTTTACCAGGGGCGGCTCCAGAGCACTGGGAATTGGGGGTCCTATTCGTGAAGCGAGTCATTTGGGCGAAGATCACGATGCTGATGTATTATAACTGTATGCACCAGTTTTACGAACAGTGAATGAAAGGTATCATGTGATAACATATACAAAGTTATTGTGCATCCTCTTTTGACACGTTTTTGCTATAATAGGCGGATCCAGGCGTCCAAAAAGGGGGGGGGGGGTTCATACTGAAATGTAGAGTACCATTTGATGAGCGGTTTCGTAGTACATTGTAGTTACATTGCCAGAAAGCGATCAAATGCACCATACCATGTATTTGTGAACACTTACAAGCGATGTTTTCCCCTAAAATCATAGGCGCGTCCAGGTGCTGAATATTGGGGAATAATTAGTAATTACATCTGTATCCGCCCATGATTTTTGAAAATGCATATTTTTAGGATCCATGTGAATTCCTGGTTCATTCTCCATCGATCGGCAAAAGTTGCGTTAAGATTGGTTCAGAAACCTGGCCGTGATAAACAGTCTAAAATGTATCTGCAATTTGCCCTTTTTTACCCCCCTCTACCCCCCTATTGACATTTTTTAATTTTATTTTTTTAGAAATGTAGATCTCGTTGAGCCAAATCGAATGCCGTTTGAATTTTGAAAATCGGCCCGTTAGATCTCGAGATATCAAGGGGGGGTCGTAAACAGCCCCCCCTGCCACTAATAGGGGTAGCCAGGAGCCTGCCACTAATAGGGTTAAAGAAAGCAAGAGCGCATGGACAAAGTGGAACATTTTTAACCCGCGCCCTGATGGGGTCTGGCGAGCAAAGCGGTCTGATGGGGGGGGGGGCATTTTGGCCCCCCCCCCTAAGATCTCGAGAACCACGCAACATAGCGACAAGCGGTAAACGGCGTTGGATAGCCCCAACGGAGAACTACCATGTGACCCAATTTCATTGACCTCGGTCAAACCGATGACGTCACAGGTCAGGTCAAAGGTCGAATTTTCACCGTTTGCAGGCATTTCAAGAAATGCGTTGTAAAATCGAGTAAAATGCATTTCATTGAAAATCATCGATGGGGAAATGTTCTTCAAACACATATTTTGCTATTTGAGGTCACTAATACCAGGTCAGGTCACAGAGGTCAGGTCACTGGGGGGTCACAATATGAAAGTGTCGTGTGATACATGTTTTATGGTCCATTTTACATGACAAATGCGATAATGTGGGCCAGGCCGACTTTTGGGCCGGCCTAGGTCACGTTTTGGTCAAGGTCAGGTCAAGGTCAGGTCAAGGTCAGGTCAAATTAGGTCAAATCTCGAAGTTGATATTTTTGCATAAAATGGGTATCGATTCGATGCAGCTCGTCACGGGGAGTTCAATGGTGGTCTCCGTTTTGCGCTACGAGGTCTAGAATTGCTAAAAATTGAGTTCAAAAATTTGACGTCATCAATTTTTAAGTTTTTTCGCTATAACTTGGCCAAAAAAGAGGTATCGATCTAAAATTTGGTATGTATATCGAAGAGCGCAGGGACTATCACATATATTCCGGTTTTTTCGAAATTCGAAAAAAATTTGGAATTTTTTTGAGTTTTTCTAAAAAATCATTTTTTTTTATTTTGGGGGTAAAAATCCCAAAATTTCGAAAATCCG